>NC_135723.1:58078253-58328253 GCF_964656455.1 Halichoerus grypus
TCTTGAACTCCTTTGAGATCTTAATCCTCAATGATTTTCCCTCTGTAGATGTGTACCAGTTACAAATCCAAATAGCAAAGCCATCAGCAACATCTTTTTGGAGGCAAAGACCTACACAAGTGTAACACGCACTCACTTGTACAATGCAGGCTCCTGAACAGGTGATTAGATCAACAGTGTTTCATCTGACTTTTGCTGGTAGACAAAAGGGAATCTGGCTATGTAAAGAATGGTATTTTAATCCTTTCATAAAGAAAAGAATCTTCCAAATACATATTTTTGCTGCCACAGATCCTGGGGAAACTTGGTTTATTTCCGCACATACGCATGTTCTCGGTTCCGCTGCCTACCAAGCACCTGGCACAGAGACACGTGAACCTTTGGAGGTAAAAGGTAGCTACTTGCGCACCTGGGGATCCATTCGGTACCATCCCAGCTGTCTGCATCGTGGTGTACTGTGAGCCCTGTGCTTTAATTTTTTTTTTTTTTAACAAAAGCAATTACAGAAAAGTGCAAATTCAACGTGTGACATTTAACATTTTGCCGTGGCAGGCAGCCTCCCCTTAAATGGGGCCTTTCTGCAGAACAACAGGAGCCAAAAGGCCTTGTGTCATGGAGTAATGTAAGACACAATCTGGCCTGCAGACGCACAATGAATCGGGAAGGATTTATGTAATTAATTGACCAGTCTTAACCTGTTATCGTGATGTAAGGAATTTGGAACTCATTAATTTGGGCTCTGACAGATTTCATATTAGAGCTGGCAAATATGGATTGAACCTCTTATTCTTGTAGCAGCTGGAATTTCCATGACAGTGAGGATTAGTGAAGAAGACCTATTGCTGGAGTCAAACTGCCTCTTTGTAATCAGTAGCCCTGCTCTGCATTAAAGGGATAATGAAAAAAAAAAAAAAAAAGGAAGAGCCGTATTACCTGGCCGAAGAAGCTGAAGGGGCTTGTTCACTTGCTGGCATGTGTGTTGAGCTCCAGCATTTGCAGTCGAATGGAAACATTAATTTCAATCATAAAGTTAGGTGGTTTCCCAAGCACCTTGAAAGAATGAGAAGGTAGAGGGGTCTCAGGGTCAGGTTTGGTATTGTTGTCAAAGTTAAAAGGGCTGAAAAGACAGAGCCTTTGAATTTCCTCTATGTGAACACAGAGACTGTATGAGGAAGGATACAGAAGTCCTCTGAGGGGCAAACGGTGTTTCTTGTAATGTCATAGTCACTAATGGGCAATTCAGAGCCTTGAGGGAGAGCCTGGCTTTCTCAGGAGCCACTCACTGTCTCCTGCTCAGAGCTCTTTCATGGACCTCACGAAACCCAGAACTCACCTAATGAGCCTTTCATTTGATCATCTAATCTCTGTCCCCTTCACAGTATATGATGTCTAGTGAATCACCCCTTTGGAAATGTCTAATTTCTTTTTTGAGATTTTAAGAAAACCCAGTAAAAACCCAACTTTCATTTTTCCCCCTTGACAATCAGAAAATGGCTAGGTTGAAAAAAGGGTCTCAAGATTAAACTAAATGTCTTTTCCTTTCCTTCCTTTCACAGTACTTTTCCCCTCTTGCTGTGCTGTGTGAGAAGGTTAATATAACAACCACCGTAGGGATCATTAATACAGGAAGATAAGCAGAGTTGCACATTTAAAACATTTTCAGGGTATCATTTGCCTCCTTGTACCGATAAAGAAGTCTTTGGTAACAAATGTAGAAGCAGGCACTGAATATTTAACTTTTTAGACAGAAAGCCCAATTGACCTTTCTCAATACATTATTATTCATAAATACTCTCCAAAGTCGGGCACTGACTACTCTTGAAATGCGTTTTTTCACTTGTATATTACCTTTAAAAAACTTTCATTCAAGCAAAACTTAAATTTTTATATAACAAATATTGTTATAACATAAATCTTCACAAAACAAAAAGATTTCCACTCCTCCTCCCCGCCTCCCTTTTTTGTGCTGTCTGGATTCCAACTGAATTGCCAAGTAAAGAATTTTCTTTTTAGTTAGTAATAATAGGATTTGATCTAGCAACACAGTACTCGGTACAAAGATTTGTTTTGTGATTCTCTTGTTAACGACTGATTTCTTCAGCTTTGGTTCCATTTAAGTGAATGCATAAAGATAAACCCTAGAAATTGGCATCAATATATTAATGTTATCCTTCTCATTGAGAGAGCTAGTAGTTGTTATTGGTATTAGTATTTCAGTGGGAAGGCTGTGAAGATCAACAGTTGATATCAGCAAGACTTGGATAACTAATATAAACCATGACAAGGGCGATTAATAGTGTATATAAACACACTTCAAACTTGTATACATGATCTCAGCTCTCACCTACGGATTTCTTTGTATTTTTTTGTAAAGGGTAATTTGTAAGTTGACAATTACAAGGTTATCAACTCATGTACTGTGCATACTGTTTATGTACTGGAAGTATGGAATGGACATATTGAAGCATGATTTGTCAGAGAGAGTGCTGACTGGAAGGAAGTCTGGTGAACTGAGTTCTGGCTCCGCTACTAGCACATACTCAGAGGGAGCTCCCAAGCCCTCTGGACTGCAGTTTCCTCATCACTGCAATAAGAAGATTGGATACAGAATGCAGAATGTCTTTAAAGGTGTTAATAGTGTTGTTTAAAAAGCAAAAAGAGGAGGTAGGCTGAAGGTTTCCATAGTCAGTTATATTTTAGACACATTGTGTTAAACAAAATTTAACATTAATTTTTTTTTCTGCAGGACTTGTCAGTGCCTTTCATATATTAATATACACTGTGAATCTCTTAAGTATTTGTGTGTGAGAGGGGCCGGGGGTGGGGGGGCTTCTTTATGCAGTTTCCTTAAACTGATTTGAAGAAGAGAATCTAAAATTCTATGATTTTTGAATCTGTAACAGTTTGGACCTCTTCCCAGAATGAGTAAAGGGCACTTGCTTTCACCCTAGGTGTTCCTGAGGTAGGGTGTGAGGAATATGTGAGTATCACTAAATAAGAAGGATTCCCCTTCAGAGAGCAAGTTCTATAAAGAGGCAGGGAGTGTGGTACTAAATTTAAATCTTAGTTTCACTGCTTACAAGATAAGTGACCGGGAAATAGGTCACTTAACCTTATGGAATTTGTTTCTTCGTTTATAGCATGAGGATAATGATACAACGTGAGGCAGGGGTGAGGCCAGCAGTGATGAAGTCACTGCACATTCCGTCTGCTTGGAAGGGTCTTTCTGTTTTCCCTTCCAATGCCCTTTTGCTTGGCTAATTCTTACTACTTATTCAGGACTCGTGTTCTGTCTCCTATGCGCTGATGACTGATGTCGACTCTGACCACACCCTTTGTGCAACAAGACCCACGACCAACCTCATGTCCCCACGTGCCTTTCTGGCAACACTTCTCCCCCCTGCTCTGCAGGGTGGGTCACCTGTCTGTCCATTCCTCTGTTCAGGCAGCAGCTCCTGGAGGGTGAGGACTGCCTTTCATCTCTGCCTCCTACCCCCTACCACCCAGCACCAGCCTACAGTTTGATACGGAGCGCATTCTAGAGGCAATGATGAATTACTGCCATGGGGTGGGCGAAAGGCCTGCAGACCCTCTTCAGGCCCCCTTCCTGTGGCAGAACCAGGAAAAGAAGAAGAGCTTGGGGAGCGGGAGCAGGTAATTCAGAGCTGTTTACCTCCTTGAACTTGGAAACTTTGATCGTCCTGAGGGTGCATGAGAACCCTCTGTTACAGCGCCTCTGTTTCTCATTTCTCGACTGTAGTGGGCCTTGAGATGGTAACATGATTGTCCATTCATAACATCTGCGTGGCAGTCAAGAAATGCTTTGCTCAAGATGACTTTTTTCTTTGATCAACGAGACCATTCAATGAAACATTTTGATCAAATATTTCTTTTGGTCAATTTGTTTCTGATAAGACACTCTGCCCAGTGCAGGGTGTAAACAGTAGCGTGACATCTGAAAATCGATGGGTGATTTCAAGTGGGAAGATCTGACTATGTGGACCGGCTAGCATTTTCTCCATTTGGCTACTGTTCTGTCATATAGCCCTGATTAAGCTGAAGCCCAGACAGACTTTTAAAGAGGAACTGAAAAGTAATTTAGAGTTTTACTGAAGTCTCCTAAAAAACACCAAAAGAATCTAATTTTAGCCCCCAAACTTTCTGTCTCGGTCTATCTCTACACACACACACACACACACACACACACACACACACACACACGCCCCTCACATTCCTTGTCAGTTTTTTTTTTTAACTTCTGACAACTTCAGTGACTGTCCAGACTTCCAAATCCCAGCCCACACTGGCTCTTGTCTTTCTCCCCCTCTTCTCTATCCTGTCATATCCATCCCTTGCTCTTCTCTCATATAAATTGGTGAGGACAATCTCCGATCCTCTTGGTTCCTGCCCGCGCTAATTCCAGCCTGCACAGCCAGAGCTTGTGTAGTCAGGCAAAGACAGACTTCTGCCGAGCGGGGGCAGGGGAGCCGGGGGCTGGGTGATGGTGGGGGATGGGGGGTGGGCATGGGGCTGTGGGTATGCTGGGGACAAACGCGGGAGCCGGCTGGCTCTACTCACAAGGTATTGTTCTCCCTTCGCAGAAGTGAGCAGAGGAACCCCATAGTCTACCCCTGCCAATACAGCTGCTTGAAACTCCTAATTTTTTTAGGTTCAATAATAACAAACGGTAGTTTGCATCCCCTTTGTACTTTCCTCTCTGTAGGTCTACTAATTTCATCCTCTGACCTTCAGGGGAATTTACCTAAAGCCACGATGTGAAAATCAACCTTATTTCTAAGGACAACTGGAGAAAGAGACTGACCTTTGGTAATCCACTACAAGGATTAACAGCTCTTTTTAGAAAATTATTTTATTTATTTATTTTTTTTCTAAAGATTTTATTTATTTATTTGACAGAGAGAGACACAGCGAGAGAGGGAACATAAGCAGGGGGAGTGGGAGAAGGAGAAGCAGGCTTCCTGCCCAGGACCCTGGGATCATGACCTGAGCCAAAGGCAGACGCTTGATGACTGAGCCACCCAGGCACCCCTAGAAAATTATTTTAAATCCATGTGCCTCAGGCTACCCTTGAGGCCCAGTCTATGGCCGGCTCCCTTGAGCTCAGGGTCAATGTGTCAGAAGCCTGGGTGAGGCCAGGGAAGGGCCGAAACTTTGCCTCTGGAGCGGGTATGCCCTCCAAGCACACAAATTGTGAAGTCGTGCGAGCGGTGTGGGACGGAGCCGGATCTGCGCAGGGGAAGGCTGCCATGTCAATGGGGTGGATGCAGCCTACAGGGTGTGTGTATATATATTTTAGATTTGATTTATTTATTTGACAGAGTGAGAGAGATAGCAGGAGAGAGCAAGCACAAGCAGGGGGAGCGGCAGGCGAAGGAAGAGGGAGAAGCAAGCTTCCTGCGGAGCAGGGAGCCAGATGTGGGACTCGATCCCAGGACCCCAGGATCATGACCTGAGCCGAAGGCAGATGCTTAACGACTGAGGCACCCAGGCGCCCCATAGAATACAACCATATTTTATGTGGGGAAAAAGAGCCAACCTTTTATGTTCTAGTTGAAATGTTCTCAACATGACTATTTCATCCTCAGTTTTGCTGTAATAATTTATGGTCCTTTTCTGAATCAAGTTTGTCCATAACTGTGGTAAATAGTAGACGTCCAAGCGCAAACATGGCATTTCTGCAAGGGTTTCGACAGTGAGGTGGATCGTGAGCAATTTAACGTCAGGTTGTCTTAGTGTAGTCGAGGTGCTTGTGGAGCTGGCCCCCCCAGAGGAGCAAAGACGTAGCCATAGTGAACATGTACTGAGTTGTGTCACGCTTCTGACTCCGAAGAGAACCAGAAAAAGGTAAAAGAGTGGTGAAGGCAGGTGAATTATACTGTCTGTTAGAGGAAAGGAGACTGTTTTGATATAGAATGTAAGTAAATCAGGAGCTGGGGTTATGGAGAGAACACTGTCATCATAATAAAGACAGCCCAAGGAGCAGTGGCTCCAATGAGCGAGAAATCGATGTCTCTTTCAGGAACTCTCCACCACAGGTAGGCAAGCACTGCCCCAGGAAATCATTCAGGGACCCAGGCTGGTGGTGTGGCCCTGCCATCCTCAACGAGTACTTTCCAACATTGCCCATTCACTCCTGTGTCTAGCTTAAAGATGGAAAGGCGAGAACAACTGGGGCAAGGCACCTTTTAATTAATTTATTTAATTAATGTGTTGCATTTTCATTTATTTTGATTTATTTGTCAATAGAAATCCTCAAGCATACACACATGTAAAGATAATGGAGTATAATACACTCCCATGGGCCCATCACTCAAAGTCACCTTCCTGTGGTAGAACTTACACCATTTACGTCCTCTAAATATGCCTTCCTCCTTTGCTGGATTATTTTAAATCAAATCTCAAACCCCTTTAAGGAGCTATCTGGAAGTTGCTGATGTCGCCGTGTGTCTCTTGGTAAGAACTCAGTCACCTGGCCACATCTAGCTGTAAGCAAGACTGGGCAGAGCATCCAGGGGGTGGCTGTGTGCCCTGGACAGAGGAGAAAATGCCACACTTGAGATCACAGGATTTGGGGGAGGGGGTCCTTGAGAGAGGCCACAGAGATCGAAGTGAAATAGCTCAAGGGAAGACTAAGGACATTTATAGGCTGCAGTAAAATCCAAATGATGACACCGGCATACTGATACCCTGTGAAAGGCTATAGTGAGTCTTACGCTCGTGAATTTTTAGCAAATGCAACATTTGCCGAACAAAAACAGAACAGCAAAATGAAGTGGCTTACAAAGGCATTACAGAATCTTGCTTTTTTCTCACCTGTGTGAAATTAGCTGAGATAATGATTTTGGAGGAGAGTCAATATATATGTAAATTATGAAGATGGTTTATTTGCTTCTGCTGTTGGAATCCTGTCTTGTAAGGTGTTAAAAGGTGTATGTATGTTTAAGACCTTATGTATCCTCAGGTAATAAAAAGAACGAGACACCACAGAACTTAAAATGAGCAAAAGAATTAGTTTAAACTAGTTTAATGAATCAATTCATGCCAAGAAACATTTATTGAGCTTGTACTATATTCAAGGATTGTCCTGGATCTCAGGGACACAATGATAACAAACGGATGGTCCTTGTTCTCAGGGGCTTTCCATCTGAGGGCAGATACACGTGGAACCATCTAACCATAATACAAGACAGAATGTCTTGTCTGCTTTTCCTCAGGGGCCACCCCTCTTCGCTCTCAGGTCCGAGTGGGGCTGATTCAGCCTCCATGCCTGGCCAGTCAGAGCAACGGTATTTCCCTGGCCCAAGTGACTGGCTCAGGAGTGGGTACATGACTCTAGCAGAACCAATGATTTTTGTGCAGTCATGGAGAAAAGAAAAGAAACTCTTTCATGCTTTGGAGTGACTGGGCGCGGGTGCAAGCCTGGAACTCTGGGATGCCATCTTGCCACTGTAAGGGGAGCCTGCCTGGGAATGAGGCCACACGAAAGAGAACAGAGCTGAGAGATAAGAGAATGGGTCTTGATGGCATCATCGCAAACCTCTTAAGTGCTTTCCACCTCAAGCACTGCAGGAAGAACACCCATTCATTGATTTATTCATTCGTTCACTCACTGGCTCACTTTCCTGGCATTGCTGAGTTTAATCCCTATAACATTAATAGGAGTAGGTACCATTATCCCCAGTGTAGAGATGAACCTACTGCTAATTAATGGAAGAGTTGGAATTGAACACAGGTCTGTTTATAAATCCTAAGTCATTTCCCTATATGATTTCCCTAGACACTGCTCTCACGAAGAAAATGGCTCTTATTGATCAATCTATTCTCTTAGCACCTAGAATAGTGCACTTGCCTCGAAGGTGCCCCTTACACATTTATTTACTGTGTATTTGTGATGTAAGGGGCGGGCAGTGCTGTTAATCAGAGTTGGGGGCACACAGGTGCAGGAGGAAGAGGAGGGGAGGGTGAATTCAGGTGTGGCGGTGATGACTTGGGGGCGGGGCTACAGGAAGAGATGGTGTGTTTGGAAGTGCCAGTGTGGGGTTGGAATCAGCAGAGAGGTCAAAGACGGAAATTTGGAATCATCTGAGAGGAGATCGACAGAGGTCATCTCTGCACAAATGTCTAGTCAGTGAGGCCTGCCTTGACCCCAAATTGCAATCTCCTCTCGACTCCCTTACCCTGTCCCTCCCTATTCCTCGTCTTTGCTTTATATTTTCCACAGCACTCACCACCTATATCCATGTTACTTATCTATTTGTTTTTATCTGTCTCTTCTGCACCCACCCAACAATATAAACTTGGTTTGTGCAGGGAGCTCACTGTTGTTCACTGTGCTATCCCCTGTGGCCAGACGAGCGCGTCGCACACAGGCGGTGCCTAAAAGATATTTGTTGAATGAATAAACGAAAGAATAGAAGTGGACGAGATTGCTCACTGATGGTGGAAATTAAGAGAAGGGGACAGAAGGCCAAGGAAGAGGAAATCTTGGAAGAGATTGAGAAAGTCTATGAGGCAGAAGGCAAATCAATAAAGAGCAATTCCCAAGAATAAAGGAAGCAGAGGGTTTCAAGAAGGCAGGAGTGGGCAGCAGGGTCAGATGTTGCTGAGAGGTAAAAAAAAAAAATGGCCATTTCCATTACATTTGCAATGAATTCTCTTTGATAGTGTTGCTCAGCAGCATAATGTGGTGGCACCTGGGGCTCAGGAGATCAGGAGAATTTGAGTTCCAGTCCTGTCATTTATTAGTGATGAAAATCTCTGAACATCTGAGCCTTGCTTTCTTCACCTGTACAATGAGTATAATACCGATCCTACCTCAGAGCATGATTGTGAAAGTGAGCTGAATTACTGCATATGAAATGAATGTGTATGTGTGAATTATTACTCTTACTACTGATTTGCAGTGAGTAGAATAAATGTATAAGAATAAAGAAAGTCACGAAAATTTCTAGAACCATTATTATTTGGGACTAATTGATTTCAAGACAAAACAAAATACATGATGAGTCCTGCTGTCATTTTTCAATCACCATGGATACTCATTTGAAAGGGAGTACATTGTATTTATGAATTCAAATTTGGGGCATTTTCTTCATCATGCCTGATTCCGGTTTTCCATGCCCCTTCTTGCTCAGGCTGCTTATGCAAATACACAACCCCAAGCTAAGAGGCAACATTTCAGTTCCCTGTCAATTGGCCTAGAGAGCTGCATGCAACGATTTCCTTCCCCTGCCCCCTCCCAGAGCATATTGTTTCCCACCCTCTGTAGCCAGGAGGTTGCATATCTCATGTCTTTCTAGAAAATCACTGATTATATTTATGCATTTTATATTTCGCCTTTTATGTAGTGGGCTTTGAGTTAGATTTAGCCCCGGTGGCTGAAAGTTCAACGTTTTCTCAATATTTTCCTCCAAAACCACAACCATATTTGGCAGCAAAGAAGATGAGGGATGAATAGGCTTCCATGTTGCTTGGTTATAGATATGGAGATGCTGGTGGAAATTTGCAAGCATTTGCATATATACAATTGTCTGTCTGATGTTTGCTTCCATGCTTGCTCTCCTCCTCTGCCCCCTGTTCTCTTTGTGCAGTGAATTACTAATACAAATACAGATAATGAAATTTCTGATCCCAGCCTGCAAAGCAGACGCACATTTTAGAAGGTATCTGGGGAAAATGGATAGGCTCTCTTGATCTTGTTGCTTTATCCAGACAAGGAAACGAAGAGGAGAAAGTAATTACAGGGACTTGTCTTTGAAGGTAGAATGAGTGGCATTGACAGGATTTCTTTTCAGAGAATCTTGTAGAGAGATGCTATTTTCTTGTTAATACCAATAGGTATTTCCCTGGAAATAGAGTTTACTTATTAAAATGTGCGTTCAGCAGATGGGACGCTGTCCACAGGAAGCAGAACAGTTCTGTCCTTGGGGCTTCAGAACAGAGTGGGTCTAGGGGCAGGTGAAGTTTGGCCCCAGGATAGGACAAATCCTGGAGGCAGGAGGAAAGTAAATTTACCCCTGAAAGCATCTTTTGGTCAATCACTGCTCTTGCATACTCAGGAGCCGCCAGTTTCTTAAAGCAGAAGCTTGACTTTGTTGGGTGGTGTGCCTAGGGTTGGGGGGGGGGGGGTTAGGTGGCAGTAATATCAGGAATGCTCAGCTTGCCTGACTTCAGAATATGTTCCCATTAGCTATTAGAAAGTCCCCTGGAGGAAAGAGCTGAAAAGCAACTTTAATTGGAAATATTTTAGGGTAACAACATTTTCTTATACCTATCCCTGCGAGCGGACCCAAAGTTGATACTCTGGCAAGTGAGCAACTAAATCAAACCTATGTTTTCTTAAACAAACAATCAAATGAATGCACAATGAAGTTCGCATTGTCAATGGACTATATAATTTATGGCGTAACACCATCACCTTCTGTTCCAAAAATGCGTGTCAACTCTTTTAAATAATCTTTGATTTTACCGATCGACCTTTTATCATACGTCATGTATTAAACACCAATTCTGTGTGTGTGAACAGGTTTTTAAACAACCCAAGTTTGCGCTGACAGCTGTATGAAAAGAACAAATATTTGCTTTCTATTTCATGTAAATGTGTGCTTGCTGTCAAGTAAGACAGGGTTAAAGACACTAAGATTTTGTCTTTCAGAGCTAAGGGACAGCTAATCTATATCAGAAATAATTTTAGATGTAGAACTGCAGTGTGGAAAATATAGACCTCCCACCGGTTGAAATGACATTAGTAGAAAAAAAACTTAGCTGCAAAGGGTTATGAAATGTTTATTTTGTCATACAACTTAAAAATATGTTGGAAATAGAATTTTAAAAAGAGAAATGGTTTAGACTAATAGCTATTACTCTATTGGAAATTAGTTCAGTGGTATTATAACACTTTAAATAAACATGTATGAAATGATGTAACTTTACAGTAGAACGGGGTTAAGTAAAAAACATCGATAGTATTATTTTAGATCAGGTAGATTCATTCCTTGAAATTGCTGGTATTAAAGAACCCACTGGGGACTTAGTTGGGTGCTTTGCTTTCTTTCTGTTCTTCGATGACATAGCCTTCACAGCCCATAGTGAGTAAGTAGAGGTATACTCTTACCATTGCGGTTTTGTGATGAGGGTAAATGAAAGAAAATTGTCTCTTAAAAATGAAAACAGTGTTCATCCTAATGGTGCTGTTGGACTATAAACTGTGGAGATTTAAGCTAGTATGTGGAATTCATTTGCAGATATAATGGCTACCAATCTGAGTATGAAATATTAATTATGTGCCATGCTGCTTCTGCTTGGATTCGTGCTGTCCACCATTTTAGGTGGTGCTGTGGACTGACTTTCCCCCTGACTCATTTCCTGTTTCATGATGCCTACCGTGCAGTATGGCTGGGATATGTCAGCCGAGGAGCTGCCTTACTGGAAAGACCGTTGTCCCCACTTGCCTTTATGCAATGAAGAATTAACTCTTCAGCTACAGCCATCTGTCTTATATAACATATTTTATAACACAGAAGGAGAATTTTAATAAGACCTCCAACGGGTCCGCTGCCATTTTTAGAGGGAAGGTCGCCTGCAAAGGAAGTGCATGGAAACTCTCAAGAGAAAGCTGTTGAAAACACCCCCAGTGAGAGAAACGGGTGTCATCCCATTTTATTGTCTACCTGTCACCACAGCCCTTGCATGATTCTGACAGGCTGCTCTTTTCTCTTGTAGCCAGTGCTGCTTAATGTCATTTTCTTGGTTGAACATCTTTATTTCTGACTTGTTACAAACCATTAACTAGTTTCCAGGTTTCAGTGTCCCGGATACTTTTGACTAGTAAGTCATTTGGCATAACAAGGTTTCCCTTTATCTTCTTGTGAAAGAAAATCTCTACATGAAATGATCAATGTTCCAATTTTTATGAATCCTAGCAGATAGGAAGTGCCTGTCATCAGATGCAAGGCATCTTTTCTGAAAGCATATTCTACTTCATATAATGGAACTTGACAGACACACTAGGTAACCATTACACTGTTTGTAGAAAGCTTCAAACAATTTAGGGGAAAAGCAGAGAATTTTACAAATATACTTAACTTGTGATGGTTTCAAATAAACATAACAATACTGTTTTTAATTAGATTTTGTGGATGAAATGTTTTTACAGATAAAATCCTTTGGATATATTTAAAAAAAAAACATTCAGTAGTTTAACAGTTGTCAATCTCCATAAACACACTTTAAAAGTGTTCGTTACATGTAACATTGCTAAAATGAAGACTGGCTGCTTTGGGTGTTGATATTAAAAATAATACAGACAGACGTGTGGCTGGATGACATACTGTGAAAACACGAGGAACAACTTAGACTTTAGTTTGCTTTTGCATAAAGCTACTCACACATGAAATTAATGTAATTAAAACTTTAGATGATCTTTTCCTAAATTATTTCATATTATTCAAGTTTTAAAACTATACTTCTAAGAAAATGGACTTAAATGTTATGTGCAAACCTATTAATGCAATGTTGTTATACTTAAACCCTAAAGAGGAATATTTATTTATCCTTGCCTAATTAATGGATTAAGGAGATTTTAGTTGTTTTTTTTTTTTTTTTTTTTTTAAGTAAGCTCTACACCCAATGCAAGGCTTGAACTCATGACCCTGAGATCAAGAGTCACATGCCCTACTGACTGAGCTGGCCAGGAACTCTGGATCAAGGAGATTGTAAAAATCAGTTACTGACCTAGCCATTCCACTTTTGGTGCTCTCAGTGAAACAGCTGAGCAAGTGCATAAGCATGTATGTTCAGTGTATGTGGCACTGTTTTTTAATCGTGAAAAATCGGAGACAGCTTAGCACTCTGTTAATGAGGGAAAGGATAAATGGACCATGTCACCTCCATAAAATGGAGCACTATACTGTTGTTTAAAATGTGAGCTACAAATGTATGTGCTGATACAGGGCACGTCTTTGATAGATTGTTGAGTGAAAAGGGCAAATTGCAGCACAGTAAGTAGAGTGTGATACCGTTTTTTGAGGGTAGGGGGAACTCTTCCTCCCCATCTCCTCTATCCTTAAATGAGCCTAGAACAGTCTGGAAGGATACTCATCAGACAACCTCTGGGTGTGAAAGCATGGGGGAAATAAGAAGAAAGCGCTGATCTTTTTGCTTTATATACCTCCCTATTCCTTGAATTTAGATTCTCTAATGTTTTTAGATGCTATGAGCTCACTTGACAATCTAATTAAATAATTTAAAGAGGAAATCTAATGTCACAGAAAGGATAGGATGAAACAAGATAAATGTAGCTACTTGAAATTTCTAACAAAGAAGCATGGCTTCCTTCCATTCAGTTAGCTCTGGCACTTAGAGCATTTGTGTCTCTTTGTGTATTTTAACGGAACCTCAAAATCCGGGTGCACATGCTTTCAACCCCGGGTGTATGTCATTCCAGGCAACGGCAGTGGTCCTCAGTTGGTTTCTTGGCGCTGTATTTTAAATCAGCTCATAAATTATTAATAGTACATGTGTAGGTCAGAGACACACTAACCCTGACAATCATTCCATAATATTCTCTCTTTAGCATCAGAACAGAAGAGAAGGGAGTAATCAATATGCAACATCAGAGGTACATTTCACATAGATACGGTATATGCACTTAGAAAAAAAGAGTCAGATCTTTACAAAAACCTGTCAGCCTGGCATTAATCTTGTATTATGAATAATGTGGCTATCTATGAATCTTTAATATTTTTTAAATGATGAAATTGTATGGTATGCTCTCCCAAAGCAAATTTGATAAAATGTGAGAATACTTTGATCAATGAAGATGTTGATATACTTGAATAAAAAATTTTTAAACCTAGCTCATTAAAGCAGAAAAAGCAACGGCTATACTGTGACCTCAGGGTAAATTTTCAGCCCCAATAAATTTAGTTCTACCGTTATCCATAATGGCTAGATATTATTCTTTAAACAAGTTATAAAATTATTGTTTGGTTAAAACCATCATCTCACTAGACAAGAAGCTCTGGTAATACACTACCCGCAACCCATATGGTGCTGTCTCCTGGCTTATAATAAAACCCATATTTGAAAATTCCTAACAAACACGCAGATTAATGTTTCATATATAAGATACAGCCGTGCTTGAGAAAGATTACGAATCCAATGGCTTGTTAGAAATACTGTTATATTCATTTTTTTTCCCCATGAAGTAATCCTGGAATAATTTGTTCCAGGTTTGATTTTCAGTGAAAGTAAGAAAAGTAGATCAAGAACTTTGCTTATGAAATTTGCCTAATGAAGAAATTTTAATCAGTGCTTGTTGAACTGAAGATAAAAATATAGTTTGTTTCTACAGATTTGAGGAGAATTAACATGTATCTGATTGTTAATATTTGATTCTTGTTTAATTATTTATGATATCAAGGAATGAATCTGTCAAGTAAATAATGAAATGCGTACATGCAGCATATGTAATTAGGTTAGGTGCATAAATCCAAAGTGTTCACTTTATAGTTGTCAGTGTAAAATTTATTAATAATGAGAAATGTTAAGTGAAGAAAATTCTTAACACAGTCTACCTCATTAGTGTGGATTATAGCAATTGTTGGTCAAAGAAGAAGAGGAAGCAAGGGATGAAGAGGAGATATTAGGCTTCATTTTCTTAGTTGTGCTTTAATTGTTTAAGAATATTAGTGAATTGGAGCACATTTTCCTTTCTGCTGTTTAGAAATGTACGATTTGAACAAATGAGTTGTGGGTGTGAGTGAATGCCACAAATGGAATAATTCTATATTGAAAAAATACAGGCCCAGGGTTTCTAAATCCAAACAATTATTGAAGGGGGAAAATACAACTAACATTGAGAAGTAAAAACCCACTTTTATGACTGAACTGGAAGATTCTATTCTTAAAATTTGGCTTTAACTTCACCAAGATGGTACTATGATGGCAAGCAATGCATTACAGATGTGTTCTTCTGTTTGTCCCTTTCTTTTCACGCTGAGAAGGAGTGGAGGAGGGAAGCACCTTGTGAAGGACATTCCTTGCACCCTGGGTTTGCGTGGGCTGCTGGGACACGTATTGAAACAGGGACTTGAGGAGACCTTAGGTACCTGTGGGTCGGATGTAGGTAGTACCGGGCTGGGGGTGAGAGTACACCTGGAGGATATAATCCAGACCCTGCCCCTGCAGGGACCTGGCTGAGTGGGTGCCCACTCTTCCATTAAAGATTTATTTATTTATTTGGGGGGTGGAGAGCGTGTAGGACTGGGGGGGAGGGGCAGAGGGAACGGGAGGGGAGAAGCAGACTTCTCACTTAGTGCAGAGCCCCATGTGGAGCTTGATCCCTCGACCGTGAGATCAGATCATGACCTGATCGAAATCAAGAGTCGGAGGCTTAACCCATGGAGCTTCCCAGGTGCCCCAAAGCCTACTCTTATTCAGGACTTTGACTTGATAACCTGGTTAGAGTTAGTTCTGTCCTTAATGTTAATCATTAATAGCAGGGTGTGGTGTAGAGGACAATCAACCAGAAAACAAGATGATGAGATCCTACTCTGCCACTGACTGGCCTGGCAACTTCCAAAAAGTTCTCTGAACTCTAGGGCCTCACTTTCTTCACTTAATCAGATTAGAGGGCTTGTGATTCCGACCCTCATGGTCTATGATTCACAGAGATGATGCTGAAATACATCTGATTTTGTGCAAGCAGTTCCATGAGCTTCTTGAAAAAAAAAAATGGGGGAGAGAGGTAGAATTATTATACGAACATTCATCATCTGACTGGGTATTGTTATAGAGGCAGTTATACATTTATTAGAAGATGGAAGTTATCATCACAAAAGGAAGTCCATGTATTATTTTAGTAAATGATAGGAATCTAACTATAGCCACCGCTAAAGAATTTCTTGCCTCACACATATGAAAGTTAAAAGAGAATTGGAAGGCCTATTTAGGGCAAGGAAGTGACTTTACAAAACAAAGACTGTTATGTTGCGATTTCCTACCTGCCCTGATTAAAAGGGGGGAATGCTTACTTAATAATTTTATCCTCAAAAGCTTGCGATTTACACATTTTCAAAAGGGTAATATTCTGATGGTGAATAATCCACTTATCAAATTATCAAAGGAATTATTTGCTATCCTTTTGACCTTAATTCTCAGATGTCTACAGTCTATAGAAATTAGGGCACAAATGGCTTAATCCAGTCAAGCATTAATGTTATTAAAGGCAAACCCCTATGTGGAGTCCATAACATGGTTCATTATTTAGGGAAGAGCAAACATCATTTTACCACCCACTAAGAAAATTATCAGTTGAATTAGCCAATCAACTTGTTACTGACTAAATTAATATATACCATTTTGAACACATATTTTGTAGAAAGAACAACCAAAAGAATAATATAAATGTGACTATTTCTGACTTTCAAATAAACCGTCATAAGGTGCATGAAAGAGATACTTTCGGTTGCCTACCCACCAAACCTCCCTTCTTCCTTGGGAATTACCCCTCTCCTCACCCAGTCCAGAATCTTGAGAAAAATAGTTTTTGTAAGCCAATAAGCTTTTGGAGGGTTTGTATGCATAATAGATGACTGGGAGACTAGCTAAAATTTACCTTTTGTTTTGATATTGCCCTGTCCTATCCCCCGCCTCTCCCCACCCCCCAGTATAACTCAGGGATAAATCCTGGTTAGTCATCAGTAATGATAATCCTATCTCCCTTGCCAGTAAAACTTTAGAGATAGGCATGGGATCCAATTCTGGCTAACGACATACGAGAAAAAAATCTTCTGAGATAATTTTCTGGTATAATTTTCCTACTCTTCAGAAGAAACTAAAGGTAAGAACAGTCCCACTTTTTTGGCTGGTCTTTAGCATGTCTTGAGGTGATGCCTGGAACTACAGTAGCCATTTTGAGACCCTGAGGAGAACTAGCTAAGGACAAGATCAACAAGCCGAGGATGGCTTGGGTCCCTGACAACACTAACATTATGGAGCCACTGAATTAATCAGCCTCAGCACCTGCCACCTTGAGACTTCCTACATGAGATACTACATTTTCCTTGTTGCTTGAACTAGTAGGGACAGGTTTTCTATTACTTATGTCCAAGTTACCCTAACGAAAACAAGAGGTGAAAGAAACTTTATTATATCACTGGGTGTCAATACACTCAGAACATATGCTAAATATTACTGAGAACAAACACTAGGTAACAAAATTTTGTGTCACAAAATATGAGGAATGGGAAAGGATTTTTGGAAGAGGAGGTATTTAATCTGGACCTGGAAAGAGCAGTGGTATTTGAATAGTTGGAGATGGGGTTCAAGGGCATTCTAGACAGCGTGTGCAATGAACATACTGAAGTGTATGTCATGGAAGACGAAATGCAAGAGCATGATTTAGGAGTATATGATGGCAGACAGATAAGGCTAGAGCTGGTTAGGTCCAGACTGTGGCACCCTGAATGTCTTGCTGATGAGTCAGGGCTTCTTTTCCTCAGCGGAGGGAAATATGAGAGATATTGGAGCCAGTCGCCATATTGATTCTGGATGGATTGTTAAAGCATATAGCATGTATTTTGTATATTTTTTTTTGCATATTTTAATGAAAAGTGTGCATGGTTTTAATGAAACAAACAATAAAAATCAACTTTCTGTTCTAATTTGGATTCTATGTTTTAAAGCAGCTGCCGAAGGAAACTAAGCGACTGGTTAAGTAGCCATTGTGTTTGAAAATGTCCAAAACCAGACACAAATTCCCTAAAAAGACTGCTTGAAGGACAGCAGAAAACATTTCAAAGCTCAGACCCCTGTATGTGTGTGTGCAGGACAGTTAGATGGAGGGTCTGATGCTCTGGGAGGGAAGAGATACCTCGCCTATGTAGCCAAAGGACTGCCTTAAAGGCAAAGGGGGTTGGGGAAAAACCGCTTAGAGCCTTGAGACTGAATGAGGTTGGAGGTGAGGGCCCAGGAAGAGGAGTTGGAAGTGTGAGTTTCCATTTTAAGTGTCTGGAGCAGACCCTCTTCAGTTATTTTACTGATGAAGAAAGGGAAAGAGAACAGGGAAGAGACATGACCAAATTTCTGGGGTTTTTCATTTGTTTACTTCTTCATATTTTCTCTCGTTCCAAAAAGGAATTAACTTAAATATAGTCCTGAGTAAACATGAGGCAGCATGATTTCACTGCCGGTAGAGATGGGAATAGAATGAGACTTTCCTAAACTTTAGCTCTCTTATTAAGTGTTCTGAGGAGGTTGGGAAGCTGAAGGGACTCCATTTTAGAAAGGCTCCATCTCTGCTGGTTTTCTGCTAGGACCTACTTACTCATGTTCCATATTTTGCCTCTGAGTAAGCCAAAGAAGCTATGTTCCCACTTCAAGGGGGAAGCAAGACCGTTAATCATTCTCTGAGTTTTGTCTTAGGCTTCAAAACATGGAAGAAGAGACGGATCCCTAACATGTTCCCAGATATTAGCTTCAAACAAACCTCAGCTGACGCTGGCATCAACACCCCTACCTTCAGTAATTTACGGAGTAACACCTATTGTTCACCTGACACTAGCCTTTGACTGGACCCTGTCCTCGATTCCTGAAGGAACACGTACCCTAGACCCCTCTCCAGTATAAACCCCTCAGCCCAAGTGATGACGAGACTCACTCTCCTTTCCTTCCCGAGTCTCCCAGACACTCTGTCTGCTACCCTCTGTCACTCATGCTAGTCAATAAACTGCTTTCACTTTCTCTGGCTTGCGTCTGATTTCTATCATAAAGCCAGGGACTCTCTTGGCTGGTCCTGTGGGACCCTCCCTCTGGGTCCTTGGACTCAGCCTGCCCGCATCACTGAATCTTGCAAATCTATCTCCACAAAGAGTAGTTTTGCTGCCTGGCTACTCCGTGGTTACCAGGTGGTAGACACCACCCAACCATACACAGCACCAAGGTATCATCCAGCAGAAGAAACGGGAAGCGCTTCTGTGTGTCCCTTATTTTGGAGCAAGGAAGCACTTCCCAGAAGCCCCCAGCAGATGTCCCCTCCCATGACATTGGCCAGGACTGGTCACATGTTCTTTTCTCAACCAAGCCCCTGACAAAAGAAGGGGTTGATTGTAACAGATTTGGGATTTACTCCTGGGCCACAAGGGAGAGGACTGTCTTGGAGGGGTTGGGGAGTTGAAGGAAGGGGGTGCAGAACAGCAGCGTCAGCTGCAAGAAGGACACATCAAAGGAATATTGCAGAATGGTTGGGAGCACAGGCTCTGTTGGGAGCAGGCCTACTTTCCCATCCCATCTCCACCCCTTCCTGCTGGTTCCCCTGGGCCCCTTGTAAGGCTTCCATAAGCCTCGGTTTTCAGGAGAGCAGTAGGGTTGTTGTGGCAAAAATAAAGTGGTTTAGATAAAGGAGTAGGCATAATGTTTTGCACATAGTAAGTCCTCAGCAGATGTTTACTATCGTTGATGTTATCAATAAAAATGACCTAGCTCCTGCCCTAGAGGAGCTCACAAGGAGTCCCCATGTAATAACTGAAGCTGTCACAAGGCAGGAGGTGACTTCTTGCTAGGGAGTGAGTTCTCCTCTCCTTCTATATGCCAAAGGAGGGAGGGAGGCTCTGTAAGGACTGTTTTTCCTTCTGTCCAAGACTTGCCTCTATTCCCACCTGGATTGGGAGAGAGGTTGCGCACAGTGATGCGGCCTCGTCCTGGTGGCAGGTGCACCCTAAGGCCTGGGGAGCAGGGAGCCGCACACTCCCTTCCCTGCTGGCTCAGGAGGCGCAAATGGGGGCATTAGGGATGCTTTCGTCCAAATTAATCACCAGGCAGGGCGGGCGGGGATCAGTGGGGTCCAACCTCTTCCATCAGGGTTCAAGGTTACGAATCCCATCCACCGAGTACTGTTTTCCCGGCATTGCCATACATTAATGAGACGACAGTTAAGAGGCAGGGCATTTGCTTAACACTCACGAGCACATCTTAGTAGATCTGCAGTTCTCAGCCGCCCCCGCCCCCGTTTCTCTTCCCAAACCGGCCTCCCCCGCGGCCCTCGGAGCCGGCGTCGGGCGGGGGTCCCGGGTCCCGGCGGCGCGGGGGCGCGGGAGGAGGAGCCGGCCCTGCCGCGGGCCGTTCGTCAGGTCGGGCGGCGGCGGCTCCTGGGGCCTCCGCCCGCAGCCGGCGGCAGAGCGGAGGCAGGCGGCTGAGACGGGCGAGCCATTTGCATTCGCCAGCAGTCATTTTTATACGCGGAGGTAATGAAGTTGTCAGCGGCGCCCGGAGTGTGGCAGAGCTTGATATTCAAATAGACCTGCCCGCCTCGCCCGGCCTCCCGCCCCCCGCCCCCCGCCCCCCGCCGCAGGCCGGCCCGCGAATCCCCGGATGAGCGCGCGCCGCCCGCCCCCTCCCGCCGGCCGCCGGCGCTTTGTCTGTCCGACCGCCCCCGCCCCGCGCCCGGCGGCCCGCAGCGCCGCAGCCCCCAGCGCCGCAGCCCCGCAGCCCCGCAGCGCCGCAGCCCCGCAGCGCCGCAGCCCTGCGCCTCGCGCGCGCCCGCGGCCCCCGCCCTCGCCCTCTTCCCTTTCTTTCCCCGCGCCTTTGTCTCCGCCTCGCTCCCCCTTTGTGTCTCTGGGAAGACTCGGCCTCAGATACCAGCGACCCCACCCGGCCGGCTGTCGGTGACCCCACAGGCCCCCGGGACGCACGGCCCGCTGCCCTGCGGACAGCACATTTGGGGAAGAAGTTAGTGGCAGTGAGGCCGCCACCCTCACACTTGGCACCTTGCCCGCTCCCTTTTCCTTCCCCCAGCAGCTCCCCCCGTCCTCTTCACCTCCGAGAAGGAGGACCTACTGCTGGCACTATCACTTTGACCTAAAGTAGTTCTTCTCCCCTTTCCGAATGCATATTTGCGGAACATAGCCACCCGCTCTGGCTGCTAAGAAGAGGCTGATCAGCGGGTGCAGCGGCGCTGGTAAGGACATGAGGTGGAGAGAGAGACACACACGCTGGCTTTGAGATAGGTCGTTGCCGGCGAACGTTGAAGCTGCTGGGATTCATTTTCCTGGGCCTCTGTAGCTGTGCCGTGCACTGGGGCAGCCACTGGCCGCATGTGGCTGTCGAGCACTTGGAAAGGTGGCTAGTCTAGATCGAGATGTGCTGTCAGGGCAAAATACAGTCTCTATGAGAAAAAGAATGTAAACTCCCAATTATTTAAAAATATTGCTTGGATATTGAAAAGATAGTATTTTGGGTGAAGTAAAATATATTATTAAAATCTGTTAATTCTGTTTCTTTTTACCTTTTTAAAAAGTGTGACTACGAAGAACATGTAAAATGACATTTGTGGCTCACATTTTATTCCTGTTGGACAGTGCTGGTCTAGAGCCTTAAGCCCCAAGGAGCTTTCCTCTAGCCATGTCCTCTCACCTGCCTGCAGGTGCTTTGGAACAGGGCAGGGAGAGAGGGAAGTATCAGACGCCCAGGAAAATAATTAGAAAATCGTTGGGATTATTACTGAAACACTGAGTAGCAGCAGAGGCTTAGATTGCGTGAACTAGCTGTCCCGCTCCCTTCGTTCACTGTAAGGAGAGCCCCACACTCCCACCCCAGTCATGCCACAATTCCATGGCCCAGCCGTCTGTGTGTGAAGTTGGGCCTCTAGGAGTGTTTTGTGCCTTTTAGGAGTTATTTGTCGCACACTAAACTTGCTGACATGCCGTTTAGAAGAGTGAATACTGTGTATGCACTGTAACTACTATTTCATAAGGATTTTTGGTGTACATTGTTCCTCAGCATGCACAGGCTGCAGAGTAAGGGCTCCCTGAGTATGCATTGACACGATGCGCTGCAAATGATCCAGGCACGGGGGCGTCCCCGAGTGTGCACTGACTCCACGCTCGGCCGTGGCTCCTACAGGGCTTTTATGGTGCAGCTTGCCAATGATCCGTGCATTAAAGACTCCCCAAGTACACATTGGCACGATAGACTGGAGTTGTTTGGGTCTACCATGGCAATGATCCGGGGATAATGGCGGTGTCTCACGCACTTTCATTGAGGTTGGAGTGCTCCTGGTCCTAACAGCAGAACCGGAACTGCCCCAGTTAAGTCCCATTGGGACTCCTGGTGCAGAGTGCATGGGTCTTTGACCTCCTGCATCATGACGCTGGCACTGCTAACACTTGTTGATGTTTTCACTGACGCGATTGAGTTAGCTTTTTTTTTTTTTTTTTCAAACGTACTTTTGTAATTCAATTCCTGGATTGGGTGGGGGGAGTCCATGTACTGATGGTTTCATCTGGTTAATAATAAGCTAAAGACCTCGGAAAGGTCATATTTAAAGTGTAAAAGTGGTTTAGAGAGAGTAAGTTTGGGAGATGCATATGACTTTCAGGGTTAATATGGAATAAATAACTTCAGTCCTGAGAAAAATCTAGTTGGCTAAACTGAAATAGATAAAACAAGAAGGTGGTAAAAAGATGGAAGACACTTCTAGAAATCATAAAAATCGTATATTTTATAGTAAAGTAATTCAAACACTGCCAGAGTATGAACTAAAAAAATAAAATTCTCTGGTTTCTTTCTGACTTCTATACCATCCATTGTTATAACCTCTGTTAATATTTTGGGTATACCCTTTTAGTAATTTGTATACGTATACAAAGATATGTATCGTTTGTTTGTTTACACAAATGGGATAATACTAAACAATACCCTTCAGTGCTTTGAATTTTGAATTAATAATATATCAAATGTCTCTCCTCAGCACATTTAATCTCTTGCATTCTTTGTAGTGATTGCATGGAATTCCAGGGTATGGATGTAACGATTTTTTTTTTTTAATTTTTATTTATTTATTTATTTGAAAGGGAGAGAGAGAGCATGAGCAGGGGGGAGGGGCAGAAGGAGAAGCAGATTCCCCACTGAGCAGGGAGCCCGATGCGGGGCTCGATCCCAGGACCCCAGGATCATGACCTGAGCCGAAGGCAGACGCTTAACCGACTGAGCCACCCAGGCGCCCCTGGATGTAACCATTTAAAAATTTATGTTATTTCAACCATTGCTGCAACGAATATACTTATACATTTGCAGATTTGTGCAAATATGTTCGTAGGGTAAATTTTTAGCAGTGGAAATGCTAGGAAAAAGAGATGTACATTTAAAATGTTGATGCATATTTCAAGTTGGCCGCTAGAATGATTGTACTGTCTTTTTTTTTTTAAGTAGGCGCCCTGCCTGGAGCCCAACACAGAGCTTGAACTCATGACCCCGAGATCAAGACCTGAGCTGAGATCAAGAGTTGGATGCCTAACCGACAGAGCCACCCAGGTACCCCATAGAAAGATTATACTGTCTTATACTCCAACTAACAGTATGTGTGCCTATTTTCCCACTCCAGGCCAATACAATGGTTTATCATGGGGGACACTTCTAATGTGTGTGAGTGAATTTTCCCATCATGTTTTCTGCACAACTTTATGGTGAGAGCCCAGCCCTGGGGGCTGTGATAAATGCAGTGAAATGCAGAAGTCAGACTACAAAGTAGGAAGTCCTGTTAGTCAAGATAAAAAGCGATTGCTCCACAAAACACACCAAGATCAGTTGAATTTTATAATAGCCTATCAATATGGGAGAGTTGGAATTAAATCACGTTAATTCATCATTCAGGAAATATTTGCTGAGAAGTTGTAAGTGACTTTTCCACTGGATTGTAAGCCTCTTGAGAGCAAAAGTTTTGTCGTGTTATCTTTGTGGCTTCTACAGATTTATGGAATGAGGCCTGGCCTCGGGTTGTTTTTATTGTTGTTACTGTTTATTTGCTTGTTTTAATTTGGCCATTTATTGTCCACTACATACGTGGCTATATACCGGGCTCTACTTGAGGCTGGGGATTCAAGATGGCTGACACTTAATTCTCCTAGCAGCTCACAGGAGGAGAGACAGGGGAATGTAAAGCAGTCTGAAAATTCACATAATATGGGCAAAATGAACAATAAGCAACTAACTCTGATGGAGTAAATAGTTTCCTCAAAGTTTATTTGAGCTGGGTCTTGGAGGATGATTAGGGAACCGTTTCCATAGCAACAGGGTAGAATTTCTAGACAGAGGAGACCACAATTGTGGTTGTGGGAATGCTGGTGTGAATGGCTCACAGAGAGGAAGGGGAGCAGAAAGGAAAGCGCTGCCTACTTCCAAGGAGGCATTGAGTCAGTCATTCTGGAGCATGAAGGGAGTGAGGCATAAGGAAGAAGTGGGGTTCTCACTCAGGCTCTAAATCTGAATTGCAGTGGGGCATTCAAAAGTCATGGAAATCCTCTAGCTTCAAAGTGCCGCATTTGTAAAATGGAACATGTAGGCTACGTAATTTCTAAAATATTTTCTAAAATTCTATCGCCTTTGAGCTACAGGATTTGAACTTGCCTGCAAGGACTTTATTTATCTTTTGTTCTGTGTGCCAAGGAGCACTGTGTGATATTTCAGGGTGTTCCTTTAAGATGGTAGGAAGTGGCTCGTTGTAATTTGCTGGAACTAACTACCATGGCCACTTACTGTGATCTCAAGACTGCATATACTTTTTAGTAGTCCCGCCCCCCCCCAAAAGATATTAATGAGAATGAAGAAGAAAACAAAACAATAGCAGGCAGTGTAAATCTTTTGATAATTACTCTTCAGATGCAACTAAATCATATCTTTACTGGAAGTTGGACAGACACTGCTTAAATTGTTTCTCCGAAGTATATTGCAGAGTTGGATGTCAAGTGTCCTGTTTCTTAGATTCATACGCTGAATAAATTTCATAAGATTTGATAAGCATGCCATCCATGTCCTTGTCTGTGGCAGGGTGAAACTTTGGACTAAGGCAACATCTAAAGACAGAGAGAACCCTGTGGCTTTTTTATTAGAGACCTCCCTCCAAGCTGACACCAGTACTCTTTGAGAATTATTAGCCAGTTCATCTTGCCCAAAAGAATGAGAGACTTGGTTTAAGTCTGTGCTGACTTCCAGATGAACTTTACGTAATTCCCCTAATTTTTAGGCTCAGGGTTTTCCATGTTGTATTTGAGGCTATCTAGAAGAAAACAAAATAAACACAAGCAGACTTCCCCTAGGACCAAATATGTGGCACAATAACATCTCTTGTGACCAGTGACTAGCCTAAGATTAAGAAGTTAGATGAAATGATTGAATTATGGAAGAAGGATGTCCTGTCATCCCTCCTGGTCCCTGTTCAGTGTCTTGAATTTTACAAATGAAAGCAAGAGGTCTGAGAGGCTCTGCTGAAACCTCACAGGGTTGAGCCATCTGCCCCACATGTTGATGTTGGGGATTTACAACAAAGTTTCCCATGAGGTCACCTCCTATGTGGAATCCTTGGCAATGACCTCCAAGAGGAACTCCTGACAAACCAAATTTGCTATTTTCATTGGCATGGAACAAAGCAATTTTCTCAGATATCAGCAGAAGCACAAGGTTGTGAGAGTATGAAGAAAGAGAATTCTTACTGTGTAGGTGAGTAGGTGGCAATTACTAATCATCGTTGGGATTTTGGGGACATGCAGTCCTTGTTCAGACAACAGTCTTTCATAATGATTTACTCCCAGATTCCATGAGGAGAGTAAACATTGTTTTGAAGGAATGGTCATTGTGGAAGAATGTGTCCCTTAACCAGTATGAGGTAGAGCAACTGGCAGAGCATGACATATGTTCATCAGGTGTCTGGAGCTCATGTATTTGTATACCAGCAAAGACCAGAAGGTCCAAAAGTACACACCTGAGAGTCGTGAGCAACAGGTAAATGCTAGTTGTGAGGGCCTAACTGGTAAGACATCACCCTGGAATTTTTTCATGGCCATGATTTACCAAGATTATTGAGATTAACTTCATAGTAGTTGTATAGTTGATATTTCTGAAACTCTGTTGTGATTGTGAAGTTTGATTCCTTCTTGGGGAAGCTTGGGAAAGAACAAAATTATATCACCTAGAATCGATGTCCAAAAATTTTTATGTGCTTATGATCTAGCAAAGTAACTAGATCATGTCTAGGTTGTCAATAGGAACTAATCAAATGATGAATGAAGAAGGAAGGAAGGACTCAATGTTAGATAAAATATAAAAAGGTAACAGAATTGTTTTTACCTAGTATGACAATACCTACCTATAAAGAGAGAAATTACTGCAAGCCTAAATATGTAGGTGGTAGGACCTAACTGCTTGTCACTAAAACATGAAAAAAGAGAAAAAAATTAGAAACAGTGATCAATTTCTAAGGCCATCACATCCTTCGAAAAACCTAATTATAGGAAGATCTCTCAGAGTAGACCTCATTTAAACCCAGACATGTCATCAATTGACTTGAAATCTTAAGTTTCTATTCCAACAAAATAGATTTGAATAAATCACACATACCTTGTGAACTGTACTAGTGTCTCAATACTTAAAGCCTGTGAAGCTCCTAACACTGAAATTAAAACTGAGGAGGGAACGAAGAGCCAATAGAAACTTGGAAAAGTCATTCCAAATTTATGAAAAAAAGAACAGATTGTCAAGATAAAGCAGGAAAGTTCCATTAAGGAATTCAATTTTTTTTTTTTTCACCTTAGGAGACATATATGGCATCTTCAGTAAATGAAATTCGGACTATACGCAGAAGATTGAATTCCTACAAAGGTCATTTAACTGCAGAAGACAGAGCCCATACTTCACATCATAGAGCTATGGAGAATGCAGTGTCATACACAGAATTGGTTTTCTGGCATAAAATGTAAGAGAGCTTGAGGATAAAACCTAGATAATAAGTTTTATTTGGCCACCAAAACTAGGAGACAGAGAAAGCAATTCTTCAATGGCCAATGGAGCTGCTTTAAGAAGCACCAGATCTTTCTTCATCTCCTGCTGAATTCAAGACAGTCTCTCAGTGTACTTTTTTGCAGGGTAAAATGTTCTGTAATTGGAGATGCTACTATGATAGTTTTCGAAGTGAGATTAACAGGTGAGACACATCAAGACGCTTGTTAAATTTTAAGGGCAAATTCCTTTACCCCTTTATCAGCAGTAAAACCTTCCCAGATGATTCTTAAGCACATCCAACTTTGAGACCTCCTGTGGTTAGGGTTGCAAAGTGTGATCTAAAGTGATTGCTCTGTTCCTTTAAATATTGGAAGTTATATATTGGAGGAAATAGGCATGGTTAAACAAATATTTCATTTAAAAAATAAAAAGTTTTATTATTTTTCTTGGTAGAAAAATGGTATATGTTCATTGTAAAAAAACAAGTGATTTTTTTGGAAAATATAAAGAAAGTATTTTATACACTCTTTAGATTAGTGATATTAACTCTTTGCAAATCATGTTTGTTGCAATTATTTTTCTGTTCGTCATTTGCTTTTTTTTATTACAGGGATTTTACATTTTTTTAATGAAATAAAATGTATCAGGTTTTCCCTTTTCATTTCTGGCCTTTGACTCATGATAAGAAAGACTGCCATTTTTCCTGGATAATAAAAATCTTTATTCTTTTTTCCGCTATTACTTTTACAGTTCCAATTTTTACATTTAAATTGTTGATCCCTCTGGAATTTAACTCAGTATAAAGAATGAGACTAGGATCCAGCTCTATTTTTTCCAAATGGCTAGCTAGTTTTTTCAAGATCATTTCTTGAATAATTTATCTTATTCCCACTGATATAAAGTGCTGCTTTTATTATGTACTAAATGTCCATATATACTTTCTGGGCTCTGCCATGGTCATTTGATGGCTCCGTACATTTCTGTGCCAGGACCACACATTTTAATATCTCATTACTATTCATTTTTAGAATTTTTCTGGCTATTTGAGTGTTTATTCTTCCAGATAGATTTTAGAATCATTTTTTAAGGGTTCAAAGAAGATCCTTTTGGGATTTTCATTAGAATTGCATTTTATATATGGATTACTTTGGGGGGAGAATTGGTTTCTTCACAATTCTGAGTCTTAGGTGAGAATGTCCCTTTGTGAGTGTGTATCACAGATTTTGTCTGTTTCTCATGATGTTTGTTTCTGGGTGTTTTTGTGGGTTTTGTTGGTATTATGATTAATCATATGGTTCTTAGGTATGTCCTACCCCTCTGCCATTGACTGTAAGCTCGGAGCTGGATTGTGGTGTTTTAGGGAGTTGCTATGCAATAGAAGCCTACCAAGTGGATCTTTCACGTAACTTCCAGGTTGCCATGAGGGTAGATTCTCCTCTCTAAGCTTCTTTTCTCCATCTGTAAAACAGGAAACCTGGCAAGAATCTGTAAGCATCAGTGATGCTACCTGAATCACCTTATATAGGGCTTAGCACTTAGTGAGTCCTCAGATATGGGAACTATTTGAGGGCCAGGTTAAGTAGTTCATTTCAGAATTCCTCACAAGGTTGAGATACCTTGAAGCCTTCAAAAACATATCCATAGCCCGCAGATTTTTAAAAACTGCTCTTCATGGTGTGCCTGAGTGGCTCAATTGGTTAAGTGTCTGCCTTTGGCTCAGGTCATGATTCCGGGGTCCCGGGATCGAGCCCCGCCCGGGTCAGGCTCCCTGCTCAGCGGGAAGTCTGCTTCTCCTTCTGCCCCTCCCCCTGCTCCTGCTCTCTCTCTCTCTTCAATAAATAAATAAATCTTTTTAAAAAAAGCTCAGTAAAAGCACTGTTCTAACACCCTTCCCTCCCAGCACCCCCACCCACCATGATAGCATATTTGATGTGAATAGGAGATCTCATACAATGACTGTCTAGTTCTGAGCAAGATCATTGCTGAAAGGTTTGGTCCCAGCCACATCGCAATGGGAGGCCTGATTCTTTCTTCTTACACTGTTAATTAATGGTCGCTTAGGGAATTGGGGGAGGGGCTTCAATGTGTTAATGGCTTAGAAAAATACATCTGAGGTACACAGACCATTTGGAGTACCCAGTTAAGAATGATTTGCCACCTATAGGAGAGCTTAAAGAAGGCTTTCACAAACATGGGCATTCAGCTAAACCAGTAGTTAGCCCCACATTCTTAATGGCATAATCACCAGCATAACCAATTCAGCATAATGGCCTGTTAATACTGAAACAATTACTTTGGATAATAAAATAACACTTTTAATTTGCTTGACACCAAATTCGACCTATGTGGATCATCTGATGGTGAGGTGAGGGGAAAGGGAGTCTGTTGAGTTCTAAATACATTATAAAGCGAAACACTTAATGTACATAATGTACTTCAGGTCTGAGATGCTTTAAATGGCTAAGTGGAAAAATCAAACAGTTATCAGAATATACTGTTGCTTTGGAATTTGCCCAATACTTCATAATTTATGTACTGATTTCCACAAGTTTCTTAGGAAGAAATGGTTAAACCCTGAAGTTGATGTACTTTGATTAAATTTGCTCATTTTATTATTTTGTTTAAAGATTTTATTTATTCATTTGAGACACAGAGATACGGAGAGAGAGAGATCATGAGCAGGGAGAGAGGCAGAGGGAGAGGGAGAAGCAGGCTCCCCGCTGAGCCAGGAGCCCGACGTGGGGCTCAATCCCTGGACCCTGGGATCGTGACCTGAGCAGAAGGCAGACACTTAACCATCTGAGCCACCCAGGCGCCCCAAATTTGCTCATTTTAAACACCTACTGTGGGAAGTGCTATGAGAGATACAATCAGTACATTTTTGTTGAGTAAAAAATAATGCCGTGTTCTAGGAGGAAAATGTAAATTAATTGCTTCACGATCTTTATATCTATTTTTCAGACACTATAAACTGTTTTTATTCTGTGCTCTTTTAAATTGAATTTTTAAATATATTTTTTTAAGTTTTATTTATTTAAGTAATTTCTACTCTCAATGTGGGGCTCTAAATCACAACCCCGAGATCAAGATTTGCCCACTCTTGTTACTAAGTCAGCCAGGTGCCCCTAATTGAATTGTTTAAATTTTCATCCATTGTTTTAAAAATCTTTTGGGAAGTAGGTGAGCTTTAAATCCTAAATATTTCAAAAGCCTCCCTGTATATACCTCCTAAGTGGGTGACCAAGGCGGCCATCTATATTTTGGTCTCATAGTTTGTTAGTGTAGGCAAGGACCCTTGTTTTTTCATTTGGAAGGAGAAGAGCTGGGACCAAGCTTCTGAGGCACATACCATATATATTAGGGATTCCAGTTGGCCTCTTCAGTTGCCTGATTTCAAAGTAATATTCCTAATGCATCGCTGATTGAAATTTGACAATTAGTGCCTTTTTGCTAACTATGTCTCCCATTAAAAGGCAAACGCTCCCTGGAAAATATTATGAGTTATTAGTCATTTACAACTTAGAATGAATTTATAACAGTTTTCTTTTTTTAAGATTTTTTTTTTTTTAATTTAACAGCGATAGAGAGAGAGCACAGGTAGGCAGAGCGGCAGGCAGAGGGAGAGGGAGAAGCAGGCTCTCCACTGAGCAGGGAGCCCGATGCGGGGTTTGATCCCAGGACCCCGGGATCATGACCCGAGCCGAAGGCAGACGCTTAACCGACTGAGCCACCAGGCGCCCCGAATTTATAACAGTTTTCTTAAAATAAGGAGATATTAATAAGTATGTTAAGGAAAAAAATTGATGCTAGCTAAAGTCATCTACCAAATTATAATTAAAAACCAGATAGTTTATAGAATCCTTTTTTTAAAAAAAGATTTATTTATTTATTTATTTATTGGAGAGAGAGAGTGCATACAAGTGTGCCGGGGAGAGTTGTAGAGGGAGAGAGAATCCCAAGCAGACTCTGTGCCAAGCCCGGAGCCCGACGTGGGGCTTGATCCCATGACCCTGAGATCACGACCTGAGTCAAAAGCAAGGGTTGGATGCTTAACCAACTGTGCCTCCCAGGCGCCCCAGAGTCCTTTCTTGATAGCAGATACTGATGCGTGAGAGAGAAGATTATACTGGGTATGTCTTACTCTTGTTTTCTATTTAGCATCGTACCTGTTCTTCCAATGACTGTGTACTATTCCAGTGAATGGCTTCACCAGAATTATTGTTCTGTTCTTCTACTGTTAGACGATTGCATCTTACTGATTTATAATATGAAACATGCTTTTAGGTCTGCGAACTACCTTTTTATAAATGTCTTTGCTTCCTTTTTTTTTTAATGTTGGGCTTTCCTTCTCTGAGATGTACGTGTACATACAAACACCAATCATTGTTAAGTGGCCCTCTTGCCTTTTAGGATTAGGGGGCTACATGTAAAGTGTCCTACATCACTGCTGTTCAAAGTGTGGTCTGTGGACCAGTGCATGTCTGTGAACTGTTTGTTACTGGTCCACAACGAGAAAAACACATAGATTGAGAGGAAGTGTTTAGATCTTAAAATTTCATAGTGTTTTGACGTTACTACACCATCCAAGAAGTGGTCAGAAGATTATCTTATAGGATATTGAGCAGGTTGGGTTCTGAGTCTTGCATGGTGGGAATCTATAGGCATATTTGAACTCTGTTTAATGGCAGATTGCACAAAACAAACAAGCAAACAAACCAGTTCTTCACTTTGCACAGGCTGAGAAGCACTGTCCTAGGTCAGAGTGGAGAATGCAAGCACCCAGGGTCTTGAAAGCTCCATAAACCCTCACAGTGGGGAGGATAGGACACTAGTCAGAAGACAGACTTGGTTCATATCCAGTTTTGCTTCCTAATTAGCAATTACTAAAATTACTAAAGTGTTCTGTGCCTTGGTTTCCTCATCTGTAAAAGTAAGAGTAGAATTAAGTTTGTAATATGATCCTACAGAGAAATGACTTCGAACATTGCCTGCCATGTATTAAAGGCTTAATAAATGGAAGGTACCATCATTATGTCACTAAACAGCACCCCAAGCAGAAGTTTGGGAAGGATTCCTTTGTGCCTTATTAATTGCAGAACATACAGCTCTCGAGTGAACTCCCCCTTTCTGTATGCCTAGCCGTGATCCCGGAGCTGTTTGTGTTTATCTTCTACACAGAGTGGGGCCACATCCCCTGCCGGGCAGCCTGGCTCAGAGCTGACAGGCCAGGAAATCTCAGACCCTTCAGAACCCTCATTTCCACTCCTTCCTGCACTGTCACCAATTCATCGAAAGCTCTGAGTGCTTATCTCACGATTGCCAGATGTCCATCTGTTTGGGATTGTCTTGAATTTTACTGCCTTGTCCTGTTTACAAACCACACAGGGCACACAATGGCCCTGTGTCAGTCTGAGACCACATAGGAGACGGGTCTCCACGCCAGCACACCAGGATCTGGTGGGTCTCTAGTCTGGCTCCTACTGTTGACCCGCTCGCTACCCTGCGGGCTTAATGTAGCACAAGAGCCAAAAGAGTGTCAGGGTTGATGTTGAAGATCTGGATTTTTATCCTGACTCTGCCACTTATGATCTCTGAGCCTCAGCGTCTTAATCTGCAAAATGGGGCTATAACACCAACCCCACTGTGGCAACTGAACGAGATAGCCTTTGAAAAGTGTTCTGCTGGATAATAAAAGCAACTTTCCTCCCATCCTTCCAGGGTTAGATGCCTTCTCTTTTCCTGCTTTGTGCTGTGCTAAGTGTGCAATGCCTCACACAACGTGAATTTCCCACTAGAGCATATGTTTATAAAGGCAGGGATTTGTCTCTTTTATTTATTGGTCTGTCCCCAAGTTTTAGAACAGTGCCTAGGGCTAGTGGATATTCAATTAGTACATGTTGAGCAAATTAATTAAAATGAATTATATAGTCATGTTTTCTGCTGTCTCCTTTAGGAGACTTTCAGCTCTGAGCAGCAGAAAACCCTGACTCAACCTGCTAAACCAGTGAGGACATCTATTATTTCATACAACTAGAAGTTAGAAAGTAGAGAGGTTCAGTGTTTGGTTAATTTGATGGCTCACTAACATCATGCCTGGCCCAGCTCCTTCTCATCTTTCTGTTCTGTCGTTTTCAGGCTAGCTGATCTCATAGTCATAAATGGCTGCTACCATTCCAGGTACCTTATCTGGACACAGTAACATCCAATGGAAATGGAGAGAGCCTCTCTCTTCCTTGGATATCCTTTCATCCAGAAGCCCAGAAACCCTTCAGCTGACATTTGCTCGCTTACACACCTAAACCAGTCACTGGCTTGGGTCAGTTAGGATTAATCCTGAGTTATGTGTGGGAGGGGTAGAGATCTGAATGGATTCTGGCCTTTGCCGAAAAGGAAGAACAGAGGGCAGCCAACTGTGTTTATCCAAAGACCAAGGATATACTTGGTCTTTGGAGGCTTAGGGGGAAAAAAAAAGAATGATTAAGCAAAAATTAATTAAACAAGTGCACAAACAAGTGTTTATGCTATATGCAAATTAAGGGCTGGGATAATAAGTGAAGAGAGAATTGCATTTTGAGAGTTAGAGGAACGTACCCTACCCAGCTTCTTGATTCAAGTACAAATATGTTTAGGGTTGCCAACTGGTTTATGTCAAAGGGGGTGCTTAAATACAAGATGAAGTAGAGTAAGATGTATTTTGCAGTGTTGCAGTGTCTCATGGATTAAGTTAGAGATTGGGACCCACTCATCCTGCCGCGGTATAATCTCACTAATGCATCCTCAGTGAATTCGAAGCACGCAGTAGTTCACTTGGCCAGGCTAGCTAGTATTCACTCTGGTATTTTCAAGGGAGAAATGGTTTGCAAAGGAAATGAATAGTCCAAGTAGGAGTTTAGGGAATGTGTTAAATTATTCTTAATATTCTGGCATATGAAACCTTGTATGCAAATAATATTTATTGGTTTATTTAAGCGGGTCCCTGGAACCTATACTTGACACATTTAATGGCTTGTGGTTGAGGGTACTATATGCATTTGGAATTAACCAAACCAGTACATTCTAAGATACTTTGTAATGCAAATTCTCTTAATTTGGCCATTGCCCACCCTGCAGTTAGGTTGGATTTGTGGGTTTTTCTTGTGTCTTCAAACCTCAGGTACTTAGTGGTAATTAGACTATAGGAAGCCAGCTCTGGCTTCTGGTGCTGCTCTTGTGAAAGTTGCTTAGGGTCAGCTGTAGGTCCACATTTGGTGGAAGCTGTTTAGGGCACAGAAGCCAAGTGTAAAAGACTGGACAACCAGACCACCCCTGTGGTGCCAGTTTGGCTACTTATCTGTGTGTCCACAGGTGAGTTATACTATCTCTCCATGTCTTGGTTTCCCCATCTGTAAAATGGGAATAATAGTAGTATCTATCTTATAGTGTTGTGGTGATGGATACGTGAATTAGTATATAAAGTTCTTATAACGGTGCTTGGTTTACAGAAAGTATTATAAAAATGTTTTCTATTAATTATCATATTTGACTATATGAATTCAATATGAATAGATCAGTTCATATCTATTGTGATTTAAAGAACAACATTTGACCAATTACAAGTCACTTTCTTTCTAGGTCCCTTGAAATGCAACCTTTTCCTCAGTGCATGTGCAAATTTTGTCCAGCATGTCTCAGTTAGGGCAGTCATATTATAGCTGGATGACATTGGCTGCAACAGAGTTTAATAAAATTAACTACTCAGTTACTTCCCAAGCAGTTTGCAATGATTTTATTCCAATGTATCGTGATGGACATTCTCACTTTTGCCGCCCATTGAGTTAAACATAGTAAACATTGAATATACACTTCCAGCACTGAACTAAGATAAAAATGACTGTTTAGGCTTGAACCAAGTTGACTTACTTTTGTTATCTGCTTAGAAATTATCATTAGTTTGCCAGAGAACCAGAAAGAAAATTGAATAACAACCTATTTTAAAGTAAAATTCTTCTGCATGAATTATCCTGATACGGTTTAGGATGTGTCTGAATTTGCCAATGAATTGAGTGATCCTCTGTTTGTCTTCATGGATCTGGGACTTTAATACTCTGCTAAGGCTGTTGGTCTAATGTGGGCATGTAAGTCATATGTTATTATCCATATAGTTCTGAGTGGCCTGAAGCTTATGCGTATTAGAGAGATGCTTTGTATCCCATATTCAAGCTGGGAGTAAAGGGAAAGCAATTGACTTCTTGTCAATTTCTGGAATTCTTTCTACCCATCCATACAGCACAGCATTGTCTCATCTCAGGTTCTAGCTTAGTCTGTAAGGGGAAATCAGACATACACAGAACACCATTTATGGCGTTCCCACATGGAACTTTTTAAGAAAAGCCAAGAGCTTAAGGCCTTAGGAAGGTACTGACATGGAGGTTCATCTCTAGCTCCACATGACTCTCTGGATGTCTATGAATCAATCCTTTCATTGACCCTTTCCAGGGTGAATTTGAAAGTAGAATCTCCTCAAAGTTCTTCCCCCAAATTACAGTGCCCCCAGATTCTGATTCAACATTCCTATCTGTTATAGACCTTCCATGTTTTCCTATGGTACTTATCACAAAATTAGTTGTCCTTTGTATTTCTTTCCCTGAATGTTTGCAGGAATGAGTCAGAGCTTTCTTGTAATATGTGAGCAGCCCAGAGGAAAATGCCGTTATTTTAAGAGCTAGCCAGGAATTCCTTTCAGGGAGGAGACTGTCTACCACCTTAAGAGCTAGCCAGGAATTCCTTTCAGGGAGGAGACTGTCTACCACCATAATGGGAGCATTTGGCTAAGAAGATAAGGCCTCCAGAGATAGCCTCAACAGTCTGGAGCTAGAGGAGGAGAGAGCAAATTGCTCCGTGAAAGAAGTTTACAGGAATTGTGAATGTGGGAGAGCAGAGGAGAAAGAAGAGGGGAGAGAGACTAAGTAAGGGAGAAAGCAAGATGGTGGCACGCGATGGACCTGATGATAGACTTTTAAGGACATAAAGAGTCCATGAATACTGTCTTTGTGTGGTGTTTTGGCAGAAATCAAGTAAAAGGGGTTACCTTCAAAATCTCGGTTGGCATGGGGCAGCCATAGGATATGAGAGTCAGTGAGGTCAAGAATCCAGCCCAGAGAAGTCACTGGAGAGAGAAGTGACTATGAAAATAGAAGTTCTCCAGAATTCTCAGAAATCTAGGGGAGAGCATCAGACTTCTCACAGGACGTGGGGTGAACACTTGAGCCAGTTTTTTATTTAAATCTCAAAGGAGGTAGTGACCTCAGCTGAAAGCCTTGTTCTGTCTGTAACAGGGACAAAAGTGGTTTTTAGTTCAAGAATTTTTGCAATACTGCTATAGATATGAATGAAACCTTAAAATAAATTGTATGACTTATGTGTCTCATAAAAAGAAAAGCGTATCAGTAGCATTTTAAAAAGTTATTTTAAAGGATTTCCTTATTCTAATGGATAGAGATTGTCTTTGGATTATATAAATATTCCAAATATTTAATGACGTTATCTGAGGCCATGTAGACATTAATTAGAGTTCTGTAATTAGAATTATAGTTATAGAAGCTTCCTACTGCAAAATAGAGGGCAATATTTCAGTATTTCAGGTTTACTGTGCTGTTAGAACACAGTACCTGATGCATTTTCATATACCATGGCTTTAATAATTCTTTCTAAGTAACCATTTTGATAGATATTTAATAGTTTTTAAATTAATGTTGGAGTAAAACCCATTTATATTTGTGTTCATTCCAGTCCTTCTTCTCTCTGGGAAAACAGTCTGTCTGCCTCCTGCACACAGAGCCACCCAAACCAATGATGACACAGAATCCAATCAGAAAAGCAGCATAAAGATGAAAGGTCTTACCAATGAGAAGTGAACTTGCTAAAGTACACCTTTCAATGAATTTGGACAAAACTGAAAAATGTTGTTGATATCAGATCCTTAGGCTGATTACTGAAGTGTTCGATTTTTCAGTATGTCAATTCATCACTGTCTACCTGGTTATATTTAACACTTTCTCCTGTTTCCAGCGTGTCTGCTGAGATAGGCAATCGCTGTCACATGATATCTACCTCTCAGGAAGGTCAGTAGACCATTTGGGGGGCCGTGGTTTCTGTCCCCCAGCTGCCTCAATTCTTTCTCAGGTAGTGCTGACAGCCCATGGAGCCTCAATGTCTTGCAGGATCTAAAATATTAATAAGATTAGGGCTTTTATCCTTCAAACAGCTTAGCCTTTCCTTTTAGAGGCTCTGCAAAAACGTCTAATCTGCTAATTTATAACACTGTCTCTCCAGGAAGACCTGCCACCACTCAGACATACCAAAACACCACTTTGTACCAGGGTCCTTCCTTTTCGTTTTGTGCAAGTGCTGGTTCACGTTTTAAATCACTCTCATTTTTCAGAGACACTTGGATGAGTTTAATTCCACTTTGAGATGAGAGGTCTTGAGGTGCGTTTTAATAAATAGTTGATGGGAATACTAGCCTTGGGGGTCATTCTTATATACAAAATTAGGGATGGTGTCTCTGAGGCAGGCTTAACTTTCTGGAAGAAGCAGGGTTTATAAATGCGGGTGGTACTCTTGTGCACTGGGTTCGCTCTACTTTGCAGAACGTGGTGATCCATGGTTTTATTTTTAGAAGAACTGATTAAATTGCAGAGCACTGCTGTGTGGTACCAATTAAAATAACCATTGTCTATTCAACAGTTTTTGTGTGTGTGTGTGGAAAGCAAAATTCACTTTTCTGCATATATCCTACAAAAAATACATATATGGTGTGCAATTTAGATCTTTTTAAAAGACGGTAATGGTATTAGTTTAGCTAGCCCATTCTAGCTGGGCAATGAGCATTGATTTTGTTAATTAAGAATTTTAGGCTCTGTAAATTTATAGTACAATTACAATTTACTTCATATGGAAGAGGGTCTTTACCCCACGCCACCATTAGCAAAATGTCCACTTTTATTATTTGCTGGCCATTTCAAAGGCAGATGAATTTTAGAGGAAGAGTCACTGTTTCTTCTTTTATATTGAAATATCTCATTAAATGTTAATTGTTGGTCAGCAGAATGCAACCATGAAGACTTTTGACTTAAATCAATCTTTTTCTTTCTTTCTTTCTTTCTTTCTTTCTTTCTTTCTTTCTTTCTTTCTTTCTTTCTTTCTTTCTTTCTTTCTCTTTCTTTCTTTCTTTCTTTCTTTCTTTCTTTCTTTCTTTCTTTCTTTCTTTCTTTCTTTCTTTCTTTCCTTCCTTCCTTCCTTCCTTCCTTCCTTCCTTCCTTCCTTCCTTTCTTTCTTTCTTTCTTTCTCTCTTTCTTTTCCTTCCTTCCTTCCTTCCTTCCTTCCTTCCTTCCTTCCTTCCTTCCTTCCTTCCTTCCTTCTTTCCTCTCCTTTCCTTTCCTTTCCTTTCCTTCCTTTTTCTTTTCTTTCTTTCTAAGAAAAAGCCAATTCATCAGGTAGGGAAGGACTGCCTTTTGCAGTCTCAGGTCCTGCCAGAGACAAATGACTGTAAAAATTTAAAATCAATCATTAAGAGATTAGCTGTTGGTCCAAAGTAAATAGCAATCAGCTTATTAGGCATCAGGCAGAGTGCGATAAAGGGGAAGAAGTATTGAAAATGAGGATGTTGTCTGGGGCTCTGCTTGTGGGCAGCACACAAGGAAGCTGCTTCTTTGTGACTTTAATTACAAATGGAAAACAAGGTAGTTGGCTGAATAAGTTGAGTCCCTGGTTGTGTTAAACAGAGTCCTGTGGTTTTCTGTTCTATGTCATGGCTTTATTCACCTTGATTAGCATGGAAGTTGGCTGTGCTCCCTGGTTGTTCTCCTCTTTGCCTTTTAAGCAAGATCTGTCAACTGCTGTTCAGTCGACTCTGCAAAGCAGCCCAGAAATTGTGGCTAAGACTTCTCAGTTTCAGGAACTGGACCTTTCCTACCCCTTTGCACATTTAGTTCAAATCTCATTATTGGTTGGGTTGAAGTTGGAAAGTGAAGGGACGGTTCATTAGCTGCTTCCCTTTTAGCTTGAGGTGGATGAGCTACCATTTGCAAATGCCACAGTAATAATGTTGCAAGCAAGATCCACCAATGGACACTAAAATCAGAGATGAAGGTTTGAAGAGAAGCAGGATATTTGCATAGTCTTAAAGTACCATTCTCAAGATTTTATTAATTACAAAGGAAAAACAGTAACTTTATAGTGGTGAAACCCAGCAGATACTCCCTTTACCAAGCGATCAAGTAATCAATTTCCTCCACTCCCCTGTCCCCATGATACACTGAGAGGGAGCCAACATTGTTTTTGTGGTATTCTTACTAAAAATGCATAACCTCACTCCAATTATGAGAAAACATCAGACAAATCCATTCTGAAAAATAACTTGACTGGCAGCCTTCAAAAGTGTCAAGGACATGAAATGTCAAGAAAGTCTAATGAATTGTCATGGATTTGAAGGGACTAAGGAGACAAAACATGGTGGGATTCTGGATTGGATCTTAGAACAGAAAAAGGACATTAGTAGAAAAACTGATGAAATCCAAATAAATGTTAGCACTGGGTGAAGGGAATATGGGAACTGTCTGTAGTATTTTTGCAACTTTTCTGTAAGTCTAAAGTTATTTCAAAATAAAAAGTAAAAAAAAAAAGAAATGATGCACTGAATGAAAAAAGAATGTGTGAGGTCTGGGGGTGCCTGGGTGGCTCAGTCGGTTAAGCGTCTGACTCTTGATTTCGACTCAGGTCATGATCTCAGGGTTGTGAGATCGAGCCCAGCGTCGGGCTCTGCACTCAGCGCCAAGTCTGCTTGAGATTCTTTCTCTCCCTCTCCCTCTGCCCCTCCCCCCGCAATCTCTCTCAATAAATAAATAAATTCTTTTTTTTTTTTTTTTTTTTTAAGATTTTATTTATTTATTTGAGAGAGAGAGAATGAGAGAGAGCGAGTACATGAGAGGGGGGAGGGTCAGAGGGAGAAGCAGACTCCCTGCCGAGCAGGGAGCCCGATGCGGGACTCGATCCAGGGACTCCAGGATCATGACCTGAGCCGAAGGCAGTCGCTTAACCAACTGAGCCACCCAGGCGCCCTAAATAAATAAATTCTTAAAAAAAAAAAAAAAAGAATGTTGTGAGTTCCAAAAGCTCCCACTGTAAAACCTAGCCTGGGCAGGTTTTAGGCTTTGTTCGCATTTGTGCCTTATTTTAGCCATAGCTGGAGTAAATCACTGCTTTCAATGGGAAACAATAAAACAACTCTGTGTGGGCCCTTCTTCACAATTCCTTATTGTGAATAACACAATAAGGTTATTGTTTATTGAAAGGTGCACTCACTAAGGTAGGCAAGGACAGTCCCAGTTTGTGGAATGTTGTATTCTGAAATTTGTATGATTTGGATTTCTAGTTTGTGTGAATTACATTACACCGTTTATTCTCAAGGATCGCAGGCTGGCTGGGGTTGGCTCTGCTTCGTCCTGTGGGTCTGGGTCTGCTTCGACTTGGACCAAGGGGTTAATTGGAACATAGTCTTCTCAGAGTGGTGGCAGACCATAAGAGTGCAAGGCCCACCACACAAGCACATTTTAAGTCTCAGCTTGTGTCCCAATCTAACACTTCTCGGTAGCTATTCACTTGGCCATGCCCAAAGTCAAGCAGTGGGGAGCTACACTCTTTGCATGGAGGTTGGGGGGATAAAGTACATATTTTGGTCATATATCTATTCAACCATAGTATTTCTGGCCTTTGCTACCTCCCCACATGGCTACTTCTGGCCTGCTCCACAGAGCCTTTTCCCTTTGCTTAAGTGCAGATATAGAAAGACTGACCTGCCCCCACCAATATGATCAGTTCCCATGGGCGCTGTGACTGCTTGGTGGTTTCTTGGAAGTGAAAATGCTTCTTCCATTACGTTACAGTAAGAGTGGGGTCCCAGAGCATTGTTATTTGAGCACTGTGGAGTTAAAGGAACGTCTTGAGGTCCCCCTCTCAGTTCCTACAGAGGTACATAGACATGATCAGGTCTGCTGGGGCAGGTGGCTCCAGGTACCAGGCCCCGTTGGTTATCCAGGATCATCACCCATATGTGGTTCTCTGGCCCTCTTCACAGACTGGCTTGTCCTGCCAGACCCCAGCCCACACAGTAAGTTCTTTCCTGCCATCTCTCTACCCTCCTCCTCAACCTGGCTTCTGATGCCCTCCCCTCTCAAGACAGGCACAAGATTTTCTGACCAACAGTTATAAAAACAGTTCAAGTTTATTGATTTGTTTGGGTTTCCCCAGGAGGTTCCTTGCCTCCCCTAGATCAGTGGGTGCAAATAGTCATTTGTCAGACTTAGTCCTCTGTCCTAGAATTCTAGTGTCTCGAACCAGAGAGACCATCTTATTTGTCTTCTACCCATTGTGGTGAGTTACATATGACCCCACGTAATTTAAATTATCAAAACGCATTTGTTCAAAGGAGCTAAACTTCTGAATCTTTCATAACCTCACCCAACCTTATTTCCTTTGATTTTCCAGCGTTTTCCATCCACTCAATCTGGCCACTTTCCTCATTGCTCCAAGGTCACAGTGCTGCTTGTAACTACTGTCTAGACTTCTCAGTGCCCGGGGTACCCTCCCTTTCCCACTCTCCAAGCAGATCCTGCCTGTCCCTCAGGGTTCACACAGAACTCACCTAGTGCATCAAACTTTCCTATGCTGCTCCATCTTAGGCGAATTCTCCATTGTTCTATGCTCTGAAGCACATGTAATTTCAATTACAACTTGACCTTCAGTAATTCTTTAATTTTGTTTTTGTAATTGCATACAAAATATAACAACATATATTACCTTAAGTAACTAATTAGATTATAGTGTCTTTGTGGTCTGAGTGCCCCCCCCCCCCCAACACTGCTTCTGTGTCCTCCCTGGCCAGGAAGATGACTTTAAGCACACAGTAGGATTTTAAGAAGTTCACCACCAGTTTCAAAATTTAAATCACAGAATAAATCCTTTGCTTTCTCCTAAATTAACAGACAAAAGCTAAGAAAGAAAGTGAATCAAAAAAGATCAGAAAAAATAACTTCAGTGTGGATATAAACTATTTTAAAAGAAATGGTAACTTTCAATTAAAAGGAAAATTGTTCCTTTGAAGAGAAAAAGGACATTATTCGTGAAGAAAAAGTTATTCTGGATTTATTTTTGTCAGAGGATGAATCAGCACTAACTATTCCGAACGCTTATCTAAATGAAATAATAGGTTCTGTTTCGTCAGTATTTTGTAACTGAGTGAGGGCAGACATCACTCATTACCTCCACTCTGTAGGAAGATAAGGAATGGAGGGTCACAGCACGTACATGCTTTGCCCAGCGTCCCGGCTGCACCAGGCCTGAGTTGTTTCTGGCTTCAGGGCCGGGGTTCTGCCCACTACCCTTGCAGCTCCTGGAGATTGAGTCCTTTGTTTCATTCTCCTGGGGTCACTGTGTACCTTTTGTAAAAGATCTATCATGCTGAAGATGAACTGAGCTATCAGGTAAACATTTGAGGAAAGGAGAGGAGCTAAGTTGGAATGTGAGTGGATTCTGGTGTTGGTGGCCCCAGCATTATAACTGACAACAGAGTGACTTCCCATCACACGGAGCACTAATCATGGGGTGAATGTCATGGACAGAGGCTCCTAAGCAATTACAAGTACAGATGAAGTGACCATCCTTCATTAATGAAGGCAGGTGCTGGAGTCTGCACGTCACTGGTAGCTGGGGTGGTGTTAAGGTGGTCAGTTTTTGGCCCAGTCTAACATTCAGGTCCTCTGTCACATCCTCCATCTACCTTTCTGGTGCTTTCTTCCCCCAGTTCCTTTTACCTAGCTAACCACCCAGCTCAACTGAGATACCCAGGGTTCTCCGAACACAGTCCCCCTCCTTTCCCCGTCTCCCTGAATTTGCACACCTCCAGTCACTTTCCGCTCTAAGATCCAGCTCAAAGGCCACTTCTTCCAGGAAGCTGCCATGTTTCCTCAGCAGGAAGTGGGCTCCCCTGCTTCTAAAACCCCAAGCCCTCTCTCTTCCAGCACTTTTCTGATGGCCATTGTCATGCACTTTCTTTATGTTTGTGTTTGTTTCTATCTCCTTTGTGAGTGCAAAATCTTAAAAGAATTGACCCTTGTGCCGGGCACATGGCAATCCTCAATGTAAACACTGTTTGGGAAAATGACCAAATGAGCAAAGGTCTGAATGTCTTATCTAGCCTGCTAAGTATTTTGATGCAAAATTGTCATATTATCATCAGAATCACTATTCTCTTTTTAGAATAGAAAAAAAATCATTTCACCCAAGACGTGTGCTCTTCCCTCTCTCCAAAAACTGTCTTATTAAGAACATCATATGGGAGAGGGAAATTAACCAAACTGAGGGACAACTTTACTAAGCACCTGAAAACGCCCTGCTATTATATCTTAAGGCTCATTTGGGTAGAAAGAGGATTTTTAAAACACTGGGTGTTGTACTTGTTTCTCATGGATATTTATACTTACTTATTTAAACAGTTGCACCAAATATAGAAGTGACTTAGGGTTAGAGATCATGTTCCTTCCCTTTTGAAAGATGCCCCCATCCCCGCCATGTAGTGAGTGTATCTATCTATCTTCCACAGTGTGCTGATGTTAGAACAGCCTCGTCCAATAGAACTTTCTAAGATGATAGAAATGTTCTATGTCTGCACTGTCCCGTATGTGTGGCACCACTAGCCTTGTGTGGCCACTGAGCACTTGAAATGTGCTAGTGTGACTCAGGAACTGAATTTTAAATTTTATTTAAATTATTTAAAATTAATTAGTATAAGTGTAAATAGCCACACGTGGCTAGTGGCTACTATATTGGACAAGTCAGATTTAGGGTCTTGTGGCCTTTGTCACCCTTGGTCCTGAGAAAGGTATCAGAGAGAAGGGATCCATTACTACTCCCAGTGTATTGGGGCAGCCTGGGGAAAACTCAGGCTTCGAAGGTCACTTGCCTCCACTCCAGAAGGCTTTCCCCACCAGCTTCAGAGCAGCGCATGAGAGCAAGCAAGAAGAGCCAGGATTCTGTCTACATGTTTATGCGTTCAGTTACCTTTGTCCAGCTTTTTATTTAAAGGCCACATGCCACATAGCAATAATCAGTTGGGATCATAACAGTCCTGTCTATGATGTTTTCAAAATTATTGTTTACAGCTTCTTTAATTCTCCATGAAGATGATGAATCTGCAGAGAATAAGTATTATTAAGTAGAGATTTCCCTGTAAATTACTGGTGTCCAAATAAGATGCCTTCCACCACACTGTCCTTATCTTGTACTGCTCACAGCACAGTTGTGTTAGGGGAGACTTTTTTTTGTGATGAGTTGCTATCACTTTGTTCTGTGGGGTCGAGAATGTTATTTTCACATTGTAACTGATGCCATCTCTGCCTGAACTTTTTTGATGTTCCGAAGCAAAACAACCACTTTCTCTTCACCTAAAAATTCTTATCAGTGAGGCCCACACAGGTGAGCAAGGTGTTTACATGAAGAAATAAACTCACAAAATAAAAATTCTATGAAGAGGTGAGGCTGGGAGAAAAGGCATACTTTTTTTTTTTTTTTGAGGGGGGCTGCCGTGGAGCCTCTCACAGAAGCTTTAGTCTCATGCAGAAAGATGGAAATTAGAATGAAAAATAAGAATTTGGTTTAGAGCAGCCGGTTTAAATGTGTGCTGTTTCCAGACCCCTTAGCAGAAAGTCAGCCATTTCATGGAAGCACAGAGATGTCATTTCATGGCCCTTCTGCTCAGGAATAACAACCAACAGCCCTCCTGCCCTCACCTTCAGACTCTCACCCTCCCTCACATCCCGGCCTCGACTTGCCACCAGCACGGACACCATGAACGGCCCCTGCAACATCCAGGGGGATCTCATTGCAGCAATCCTTCGTTTTTGGGGTGGGGTGGTAATTACCAGCACATGATTATTTTATTTTGTCTGAATTATTTACCATGGAAGGAAGCAGTTTGAAGGGGAGGGGATGTTAAAGGAGTGTGTTCAGCTCCACTCGCTCACATTGATTCTACCCAGAGCGAGAAGAGCAAACCTATTAAGAAGAAAAATCACTTCCTTTTCTTCTTCTCTTTCCTCTCCCACCCCCAGGTCTTAGAAATAAATAAATACTGCAAAGAGAAGCCCTGGTGGCTGTAGGGAGGGGCCGGCGGCTGGGGACCGGTCCCCATTACTGCAGGTGAGCACCGCCGGAGCTGTCCTTGGTTTTGTTCTCTCTCCCGCTCCCATCTGGCCTGGTGTGCATAATGAGCACCATGTATGGATTGAAGTCCCATTTAGAGGATGTTCCGTTGCGGAACCTGTAATCAGGAAAGTTGGGCTTTAACCCCAGAGGTGCCATTCCCTTGTTGTTCTTACATTTAAGAGTTAGAGTTTCTGACTTCCAGAAGAACTTGTGGATGATATATAGAGGCAAACAGTGCATGAAGGCCCCTTTGGGGACAAAACAGAATGGAAGCCACGGGAAGGAAGAGAGTGAAGGTAACAGTTGGCCAGTAGACCGCGGTGGTTTTGTGCTTCCATTCCTTCCTTGCAAAATAGGGAAAGCAAACCCATCTCCTGCCTTAAGAAGTGCTGGGTACAGTAATCTCTGTGAGAAGAGGTGTTCTATCATTTTGGCAGGATACTGCATTCTTCTATTAAGAAAACAAACAAATATATAAATAGAGGCAGAGTGCTCCTCTGACCTGACCTTACTGCATATCCTTAACTAGAAATATCTGCAGAACAGTGCCCTGGTGCACCCAAGAGGGGGAACTAGGGCCTTCTCAGTATGTGCTGCCATGAATGTGTGTGGGTGAGCCACCCAAGAGAAATGGGATGGGACCCTAAGCAAGGTAGTGGCTATATTTATTTTTTCTTCATTGAAGAACTTTTGAATAAAATGTTAAAATGCTTACAAATTCATAATATATATGCATTAGAAGGCTTTGTGATAAAATGAATGTCTATGCATCTACCCACCCAAATTAAGAAATACAGTACATTATTACCACCACTGAGACTCCAATAATGTCCTTCTTAGTCCCAGAGGTAAGCCCTAACCTGATTTTATGCATGTTATGCTCCTGATATGCATCTAACTATTTGTATGTTGATGATGTGATTTTTTTCTATTATGGCTTCATTTAAAGTCCTGATTATTTAAACTCCTCTCATGCTCCTGCTTTTTAAAAACAAGTTTTCCATGTTTGAGCCATATGTAAATGGAATCATACTGTTATCTTCTTCTATGAATTACTTTTCTTCACTCAATATATTTGTGAGATTTGTCTAAGTTGATACATGTAACATACTTTATTCATACTCATTACTGTTTGTTATTCCATTGTGTGAATACTCTAAGACTTATTTATCCATCCTTTTCTTGATGACCATCTGGGTGTCTCCATTTTTTTGTTATTACAAACCATATTTCCATGAATATTCTAATCCAATCTAGTCTCTTGGTCTAAAAATTTCTCCGTTGTATATGCCTGAGAGTAGCATTGTTAGCTCATAGGGAATGAGCATCTTCAACTTTATTAGATCATGCCAAGATCTGAGTGGTTGTCCAAGTTGCAGTCCCAATAGCACTGTTTAAGAAGGAACTCAAGAATGTGAATCAACTATGGGCTGATTCAACTATTGTCCAATATCTGAGTTAAGAGGAAAGAGAGCCAGCATGGCTAAGAAGAATCCCCAGATAATGATGATAATGACATGACGCTGGCCAGGTACTGTTCTCAACACCTCACGCATGTGGACTCATTTCATTTTTATAATTATTCTAAGAGGTATGTACTATTATCCTCACCTGCAGGTAAAAACAAAAAACAAAAAACGGACCACAGAAAAGTTAATTAATTTGGCTGGTAAATGTAGGATCTGGAATTTGAACCATTGCTCTGAACCCCATGACTAATTTTAGCCATTAACCAATGAATTCACTCTAGATGAGCCAGTAATAAGGGCAGCTTCACGTCTGGTGAGTGATTGGCTACTCTGCCATTCAGGGTGGAGCTTACCTTTCCAGTCATATTCCTTATTACACACTGCCTTTTGCAGTTCTCCTCACTGAGAGCTTTGACTGTATTTAGACTTCATTGGAATTTGATTGTTAAGAAGCAAAGAAAAGCATTCTTTCTTGGGTAGCGTGGAATTTGGATGACCTCTTTGGCTAGTGTAAGAAAAAAAATGTGAGAAAGAACTCTTGAACCCAACACCCCAAATCCTAACCTAGCATAACCTACCTGAAGTTGATGTTATGGTTATTGACACTTGCATGGACAAGAAGAGAAATAATTGTTGCTACTGGCCCATCCTCAGGTAGTTTGATGTTAGGTACTGTAGTTTGCATGGCACAATGAAGGGGGAGGATATTGACTATTACAAAGGCTGCCCAAGTGAGTTTCCGTAGTGTAGTGGTTATCACGTTCGCCTCACAAAGGCTGCCCAAATGGCTAAAATATGACATTATAAGGCTGTCACACGGCATATAGGCATTGCTATTTTTTGTCATGAAAACATCAGCAGAAATGAAGAACCATACATAAATTCATACCTTAAGATCAATAAAGCTGTATTTTTTTTTGGTCCAAATTATTCAGATTAGTCTTTTACATGATATTTCCACTTCCCTTTTCTGTACACAGACATTTGAACAGGGTAGAAAAGTGGTGTTACTGAAATTTGATACCTGGAATCCTTTTTTATGATCCATCTTTAAAAGTAAACATTATTTCATGTATGATTAACAGCAATGTTCTCAAGACAATAATTTCTATTTTTGTTTGTTCGTTTAAAATAGGGATGTTTGTATGAAAACCCTGTACAAGGGCCAAACCATTAAGCTCCTCCAAAGTCAAAGTAGGCATATTTCATGTTGAAATATGTCATTTTAATGTTGAAAGATAAAAAAGAAAGTCTTTAAAGATTTGGCCTATAGAGTAAATTTCAAAATGGGAAACAACACTGGTCCTGTAATGAGATGTAAATCATTACACTGACATTTATCTTCTCCTGGTGAGTTCAATTCCCTGTAGCAGCATAGAGAGGAAAAGAAAATATTGGAACTGAGAGTAATAAAGTGAATACGGCAGCCTCCGCACGTGTGAATGACGCTTCCTTCACAAAATGAGAATAACTGGAAGGCCTAAGACATATTCCCCTTTTCTGAAAATATCCCAGACCTTTTGACTTTTACTGATGTATTTACTGTCTTGAATCTCACCAGTGGGAGAATCACTGGGCTTTGGGACAGGCCACTTTAAAAAGTCAAATGTCTTAGGGACTGTTAGGAAACAATGGGCCATTCATTTGTGACTATGAATTGGATCAATCAGATGGTTTTCCTTTTGGCAGCCAGTTGGGAGGGGTCTACAGTGTGGGGTTCAGAGTAAACTGGTGGCTGAAATGATTGGGAGGAGGGACGTGAAGGATGAGTGAGGCACAGAGGTGAGGGGTTTAGGGCAGCCATGAGGATGCTGAGCACACGGGGAGAAATGGGAACAATGTTAAGGGGATATAAGGAAATGAGCTGGGAAGACAAATTTGGCTTACTTAAAAAATGTGACTGTAGGGGCACCTGGATGGCTCAGGTAGTTAAGCATTTATTTCGGCTCAGATCATGATCTCAGGGTCCTGGGTTGAGCCCCACTTCGGGCTCTGCCCTCAATGGGGAGTCTCCTTGAGATTCTCTCTGTCCCTCTCTCTCTGCCCTCCCCCCATGCTCTCTCTCTCTCTCTCAAAATACATACATAAAATCTTAAAAAAAAAAAAAAAGAAAAAAGAAAAAAGGGTGACTGCATCATAGAACTACTTGATTCCAGGCCACTGATGTTATTCCTCTTAGCATTAAATCAGTTCTGGTGAGCTAATATGACAAACTATAATTTACAATTTTGTTTTTAAGGAAAAATGCATCCAGAAGCTAACAGATTGAATGATTGGCTCTAATTCTTCACTCCCTTGCCTTAGGCTTATGTAGGAGGAGTGCATTTTACTATCCCTTGACTTTGGGGTCATCTGTGGAACTTGATTTTCGCCAACCGTATGTGGGCAAAGTGTGCTAGTTTTGACTCTAGGGCCTTAGGGGCTTTGTCTTTTCCTGCTTGCCCTCTTGTGCCTTATGCACTTCTGCTCTCTCTATGAGATGAGCTTTCCGTGGATAGCTGCTACCCATTTGGCTGAGTTGCAAATTGAAGCAAAGCCATGGAACCGAGCACTAGCTTAAATTAGCTGATCTCTAGCTGACCTGCAGATATGTGAGAATAAATGCTAGTTGTTTTAAGTTACTGAGTTTTGGAATGGTTTGTTACACAGCATCTTTGTGGCAATAGCTAACTGATACACAGAATTCTAAAGAACCCTCTTACAAGTGAATTCTTGGAATATAACCCATTAGTAAATTGGAATTTTCCTGTGCTGCAACAAGATCATTATTCTCTTCTTAATGAGAATTTTTAAAATCCAGTTACAGGTCACTGATAGGACAAGGACACAGTTTGTTACCTGATAAGACAAAGATTAACAGAGACTGCCTTGTACTTGTAGCTAAGCACTACTAGCTATTGCATATAGGAGTGGTTTTCAGACAACTCTACATAAAGTACTAGCGCCTCCAAGGAGTTCTCATAAAGGCTGTCTTGGAGTGGGATTTCCCTCTCTCTCTTCTTCACCTAGCTTCAACCACATCAGAGCTACTTTTATTTGTTTTGCATATTGGGCTTCTTTGTAAGATTTTGTCCAATTAAAAGTCTGAGATAAGTTTGAACACCTCCAGTGAACTCCTTGCTTTCTTGGAGTTCATGCTCTCCCATGCCTGTACATCTCTTCCTTCGGCCCAAATTGCTCTCTCTCAGCTTCTCTGTAGAAAGCTCCTATTCATTCTTCAATACTCATGATATCAAAATATGTCTTTGATACTTCTTCCTTCAAAAGATGGGGCCTTAATTGCCATGCCCTTAAGTGTGGGCTAACCTGAGTAACTTTTAAACAAGTGGGATATGCAGGAAGTGACGGTGTGTGATGTCTAAGATTAGGACCTCTCTCTCTGACTCCCTCTATCTGTCTGTCTCTGTCTCAGTATCTCAGTTCACTCATTCTTGGGAAATCTAGCTGCCTTTTTATGAGAACACTCAAACAGCCTGACAGAGAGGCCCAGGAAGATGAACTGAGGCCTCCTGCCAACAGCCATGTGAGTGATCTTGATTGCAACCTAATGAGAAACTTTGAGCTAGCTCTCAAATTCTTGACCCACAGAAATTGCGAGGAAAAAAAAAGTTGGCTTGAAGCTGCTCTGTTTTGGGATAATTTGTTATGCAGCAATGCAGGTATCCCCCGCTTTCTGAAAGTTTGTCACTTCACTTTTATGAAAGACTATTAGTACACTGATGGCTTTCTTCATAAAAGTGAAAATCCTCTTCAGATTTCTTTAGGTTAGTGAAAAAAGGTACTAATTTTGGTTAGTGAAAACAGGGTCTTTTATAAAAACTACTCTTCTGAAATTCCTGAGTAAGTGTTAATATTTTTCTTCTTTCTCATAGCCTTTAATATACACTTGATTTGCAGAGTTTATCCCATTGCATGATCTATTTACATATCTGTCTTCCCCATAAAGCATTAGATACTTGAATTCTCAGACGTCTGGCATGGTTCTTGGCATCTTATATATTAGATGAAAGATTTAAAAAAAGCTTCAGCCCAAATCTGAAAAAAAATCACTCAGAGAATAAGACAAAGGATAAAAAAAGAGTTATCTCTATCTCTACCACAGTAATTCTCAGTTTGGACCAGAGATGATAAAAAAGCAGAAAACCCTCAAATGAAGTCAATACTGTATTTTTTTTTGATAGCTTGTGAGCATATGAAACAGTTCTCTTGTTTTGGCAAATGATAGACATTTCTGCTCAGATGGTGGGTCTAAAATCACTCTGTAAAAGACCAGGATTGGTGTTTTGGGTTTACAGGTGAACAGGTTGGAAATCTATCACCATCCAAAACAAGCTCTGGATTTATGGCTTTGATCAAGTGTAAATAGAAGGTATATAATTTACTAAGCTATAGAGGATGTTTGATGTTTTTTAGAAGCCAGAGCTACAAAGTCAAATCAAAATGGTGGAGCTGGTATCTGGTTAATTCCATGTGGACCCATTGATTTGGAATGAGAGTTTTCTGGATATGCCAGCCTACACAGACCTGGAAAATTGAGTATTAAAACTGAGATTCAATGATGATGATTTGTGTTTTTATTTTAATGATCATCTAGACATTAGTAGGAAAGTACTCTGGGTTATCTGGAGGTCAATCTAACAATCTCTTGGAACTGCCATGTAATTTCAAGTCTCAAGTTCATGATTCACCATGGCTCAAATGGCCCCGCAGGTGACAGGGTTTAACTTCTAATGCAATGTTTCTCAGATGGAGGTCTGTGGGCTTATAAGTTTAAGGATCCACAAGTTCTTACATTTGGAAAACTGTGATAGAGACAATAAATGCTTCCTCGGAGGAGGGATTATTGATTTTTCATCTGGGTAGTCAAGGGAAGGTTTTATGAGGGAGCTGGCATCTGAACTGGCCCTCCAGGACAGACCCTGTATGCTTTCTCTTAACAAATGACATCAAGTGTCTATTTAAACTATCTGCTTGAGAAAATACCCCCCTTCCAGGGGCCATTCATTACTTCCTGGTTTTCTTTGAGAGCCTCGATGTGTTAGTTATATTTAATTATGGTGTGGCCCAGAGAGAAGATGTAAGGAAAACAGTGTGTGCAGGGAGCCATGGAGGAGAGGAGAGGGTGGGGCTGGCAGAGGGAACAGAAAACAGCTCAGGTTAGCTGGACTGCAGGGCACATGCAGGCTACAGTGCACAGGGGGTGCAGTGCTGGCAAAGTCTTTTGTGAAGGCCAAGGCTCAAGAGTGTCTATTTTTTTTCTGTGATTAGGCAAGGGAGGTGTGTGTGTGTGTATTTTCCAGGGTTGGTCATTTTATACTGATGGGGATGACTCTGACAACATTACAACTAACACAAATCGATGGTCCTATTGTTGAATAACCATGTCAGCATCATTTTGTTTTAGAACTCTTGCTCATCAGTAAAGTTGTTGGGCATGTGGGGAATTTTCAATGTATATGTCACTTTGGGTCCTTGAAGAAGACATAGGAGACATGTTTGGAGTATGTGCCTTGCCCTTGCTGACAGAATGGACCTGGGCAGTCATGTCTAAACTGCGTCACCCTGCCCTCTCTTACCCCCACTCCAGCAGGTGAAATCCAACTTGGCCCTTAATTGTGGGTGAACCAATCCATTGCCTGGGCTGAGCTAATCAGGCTCTGTCTTATGGGGATTTGAAATTTGGACATCAGTAAGATGAGGGAGCTGCCAGAACTGAAAGTTTGTTCCAAGCAAACCGTGTTGAAAGCAGGGGAAGCCTATTGAAAGAGCAAGGTGAAGAAAGAAGAGCGTGACCGAGACAAAATCCATGTGGAGAGAATAACTCTGGTTTTTGGTTTTCCAGTTTCAGTTCTAATTCCAACTTGGCCTGTATCTCATTTGTTTCCTGTCTCTGCTTCCCATTCTCTTTAGGATCGCCTGTTGCATCTTTACAATAAAATTCTCTATGCTTAAGCTGATTTGAGTGGTTGAGTGGTTACTCTTTCATGCACCCACACATAACCCTTCTAAAATAATGCTGAATTTTCAAATGAAGCCATTCGTTGTCGGGAGACCATCAGGCTGCAGGGAGTATCATCAGCTTACCAGTGCAGGTGCTAAGTCACCTTTCACCGTGAAGACATGAATGGCTTTGGTGTATTATCAAGGACTCTGGGAGACAAGTTGGCAAGTGTGGCTTGACCATTTGCTGGATGAGATCCCACCTCTTAATGCACCAAGGATTGACCAAAGACCTCAGCAGTCACGAAGAAGGTCTACACCAATCGTAGCCATGGATATTTTGACAAAAATATGAGACAAGTGACTATATATATATATATATATGTTTTACCCTTAATTTTCCATTCTTCATTGTGAGTAACAAAATCTCACAGCTGAAGAGAAGTCATCGCCATTCTTTCAGACATGTGATGAAATCTGAAGATCTCTTTATACTAACTGCAGGATTTAATCAGCAGTGGGTAATGTGAATGTGTGTACTCTAATGAATTTCAAGTATTGCAACTGCAGAGGTTGTCAGTGACTGAATTCCTAGGCTATGCAACTTGTAATTGAAAATCTTTACATTTTAGTTCCACCTGTCATTGTTCTAATTCTATTCAAAGAATATCTATTATAATAATACTTTTTCTCTATCAAAAGTTACGCTTTAGTAGAAATGTGTATCATTAGAAATTATTAATTCCAACCTGTTGGTAACTTGGAAATCTTGACATTTTTTCGGGTCGTTGAAACTGTAGAAAAGACTTTCATCTTGATAAATAATAAATTTGGTAAATACGAGGTAGCGATGAGAAATATTGTTTTAAAGTCGATTTCCTTTAAGATGCTGGGAATCTTATTCAGGCATCCATGGAGCAGGCAGTATCAGAGGACTACACCAACAGGGGATGGAGACCCAGGGCATCCTCTTTGCACTTTTTCCTTCAAGAAGAGTTGCTCTTCTGCTGCTACTCATGTCTATTTGTGGGAATTCTATTCTTCAAATACAGAGGCTAACGGCAGCATAATGAAGTTTTGCGTATCCTCGCTCTTGCTAGATTTCTTTGAGCATGGACGGTTTACAAGGAACAACCAAACTGCACCACAAAATGATATTGATATTATGGGATTGCATCAATAGCATTGGCTGTTTCATTTCCATTCACTTATCAGACATATTTACTTCTCAGATATTTCCTTAACCGGAATTGACTGTACTATAATTGCCTATTTCTTTGGTCCATTGGCTGTTAACCTTGAAGTGACTGGGGTAGAGCTGGCGAGGCCTTCCCTGTCAGGCCTGACCTCTCACTATGCTGGAGAGAGCGCTACCATGACAACGGCGACAGATGTCAGCTAAGCAATGTGCACCCTAGAAAGACTCCTGTATTGAGAAAATCGATCTTGTAATGGTGCCACGGAGCACATTCGCTGAACTGCCAAGTGTTCTAGGCTTAATCATTTATTTCATCTAGCAGAGAGAAGAAAACATAAAAGAAATGAAATGAATTTGACCTCTGTCTTTTGAGTGACTTTAGTGCTACACTGAATTCTAGCAAATGCCTCTTATGAATTTTAAAAAATTACATTAGGAATAACATTTTGAAGTGAAATGACTCTTGTAATGCCAACCCTCCAGAAACATGTTATTTCAAATGTCAGACACATAATAGTAATTTGCTACTTTCTGTGTATGTCCAGGGGTTAGCTCCGTCTTGGGTATGTTTCAGGCAAATTATTATAAAGGAACCAGGAATGAAGCAGACCAGAGCCCGCTGCCTTGGCTTTCTCTCTTTTTCTTAGCATAAGGGGTCTTCCTTTGTGCTGATGATCACGGGGCTTAGTGAGTAGCATCAACAGTGTTTCATATTGACAGCTTCACACCCCCTCTCAATTTTATAGTCTTCCAATAGCATGCTCGTGTCTCTGTCTCCAGAGTGGAGTTTGTCTCCGTGACAGTTAATCCTGGGACAGCCTTCCATCACCTTGATAGGCTTGTCATTCAAGCCTTGACACCTCTCATTCATTTGAGTCTGGCCTGCTGGATATGCAAATGACGGAGGACTGAAAACCATAATTCCTCAGCCGTGATGGCCAGTATGTCAATGTCACTATTTTTGGAACGACCATTTGGGTAGTAGTCGGGGAGTGGTGGAAAGCTAAACCAGGGGACACGGAATGCACTTCTGACCTTTCTTTGGCTCAGAACTACATTTTTTGAAAAGCAAACCCTCAAACCAAGACAAACCCCAAAGCTTAAAGATTGTAGACAAATTTCTCTGATAACCTTGCCCATATAAATAAATATCATTGAGAGTGATTACAGTGAAAAGGATCTCTTAAGATTTTCAATGCGATATGTCTGTCTCTTGTGCTGTGGGATATTTTATTGCATTTTTGCCCTCAAGTGGAGCTGACGGGAGCCAAGCTTGTAATTTAAATCAATAAGAACCCTTTACCATGGCCATAAAATACTTGGCTAAACCTTTGAAGTGGCCACAGTTGAATGCACAGTGAACACAGTATAAATGTTCCTTAAGATGTATTGTATGAGACCACTACTAAAACAGCATTCAAAGGAACCGGCCTTAAGCATCTTTTGTGACTGATGGGAGAGGGTCCCGCCTGCTTTTGATCATTTACATGCACTGTTCGCCTTGCCACTCGAAGTGGCTCCAAACAAGCCCTCTTAATTGGCACATCACCCCGGCCGCAGCCTTCTGCTTTCTCTTCAGACCTTTTCACTATCTCTTTGGCAGTGTTTCTGGGATCTGGGTCCCCTTCGAAACCAGTAATCCACATCTGATATGCTGTTGTGTTGACTGCCCCTGTTCCTTTGCACTGTAGCCGGGAAAACAGAACAAAGGCGGGTTGTTCATCCCTGTCAGGGGAGCAGGGAGCACGGCGTGGGGGTTCCACAAAGCCGGCAGGGCAGCGGGCTCTGCAGGAAAGCGAAGGCCCCGGCTGCCGCTTACCTGTTTGTTTCTTTTGCAGTTTTTGGAGCAGAGTTCTTCAGCAAACTGTCAGACCTGAAGAAATGGTGTTTGGCTCCCTCTGTTCCTCTCTCTGCCTCACAACTGTTCTCGCCTTTCCCTTTCTCGGCTCCCTTTTGCTGCCTTTGCTTCTCCTTTGTGTGGATGGATGGACGGATGGATGGATGAATGGATGGGCGCTCCTCACTCTTGTCCTCTGTGTCTCTGTCTCTCTTTGTCTCTCACTCTTTGTCTCTCTGTCTCTCTCTCTCAGATTCTAAAATCCTCTCTGATTCTGTAATAACAGTAAACAGTAATCATCTGAGTTTGGAATTTGGCCATGATACCTTTGGGACACGCTCCCTCTCCTGGTTGATAATGTTGCAGTTATTATGCTGAAGGTGCGGGCTCAAACCTGGGTTGACCGTCACTTCCTTCCAGAATCCTCAGCTGACCACTTTTCTTGGCCACTGCCTCACGGGAGTCACTTATTCTTGGTGAAAAACCAAAGATAGGGACCAGAGTCACAGCCACTTTCCACTTCGATAAAATACAACCTTTCGCACAGTTCCCCCAGTCTTAGAATGGGACCTCCATGTATCCCAGTGGTTAAGGAGATGGATACACACTCTGTGTGGCCTTTCTTCTTGAGGTAGGCACTTTCTGAAGGGCCCCTCTGGGCCCAGATCTGACCCCTGTCGTGGGTCACATGTCATGTATGTTTGCCGCATGTGGTCTGGCCACACGTTGTTGTCTGGCCTCTGCAAACCCAACATGATTAGGTGGCCTATGACATTTCATCTGATGTTTACCAATTTTTTTTTTTTTTGCTTGTATGTGACAGCAGAGTAGGCAGGGCCTTGAAAATGCACTACTTCATGTTGATGAAGTCAATGTGTGTAAATGGCACTTAAAAATGTGTGCAACGGTAAGCTATCAGGGCTGAAATCAGATTTTAAAGACATACCAAGGAGATTCAGTGCTTGGAACTGGTCTGGGTCCTGATTTGAACAAACTAACTGTGAAAAGGTTTTTTTGTTGAGACAACTGGGGACTTTTGACTATGGACTGATTATTAGATCACTTAAAAAGTTCTACAGGGGAAAAAAATACTACTTGCAAAGAAACGTACAGAATAGATAAATCTGCACCGTAGATGATAATGATTCAAACTGGGTGATGAGCAGAAGAAAGGCTCATGGCCCTATTCTCTCTATTTTTCTATATGTTTTAAAATATTCTGTACTACAAAGCCAGAAAAAGTCAACATGCCTCTTCAGGATTGCACAGTCACCACATTTACACCTACTGTTCAACGGAATTTTATCTCATAGGTCTTTAACTGTTTTCCTGTCAGCCTTTTACTTCACATGGACAAATCATGCTTCTGTTATATGGCTGTTTGAAAGATATCTCTATCTCTTTGCCATCTGTGGCTTGAGCTTTAACGTTTGACGTGGGAATATTTGCCTGCCTGCTCTCCCGATTTGGACTGTAAGCAGCTTGAAAGCAGGCCTGTTTCAGGGCACCTGGGTAACTCAGTTGGTTAAATCTCCAACTCTTGGTCATGAGGTTGAGCCCCACATCGTGCTCCGTGCTCAGCGAGGAGTCTGCTTGAGATTCTCTCTCTCCCTCTGCCCCTCCCCTACGCTGGCACATGTGTGCTCACTCTCTCTCTCTCAAAGAAAAATGAAAAAAGAAAAAAGAAAAAGAAAGCAGGCTTGTTTCTTACCTGTCGGGATTTCCTACCTCGAATCTCACAGTAGAAGGCCCAGAACAGGCTGGAACACATAAACCGTGGTAACACATAAACCGTGAAATCTAAGCAACTGAATGCAACAAAAGTCCATTTCCTGTTGTGTGTCAGGCATCCCTGTTTTGTCTTGCAGCTGCGCTCTCGGGAGCAGGTGGCCTTCCATGAGACTCCAGCAGGGCAAGAGAGAGATGGAGGTAGCTGGCTGGCTTTGGACTGCCTTGTCCTTGGAACGTCCCACAGAATTTTCCCCACAGTCCATAGGCTGGAACTAGTCACATGGCCCCACAACCGCAAGGGAGGCTGGGATATGGAGGGGAGCATGTGGATATTTGGTGAGCATGAACCTCTGTCACACAGAGCTAAGTGATGTTTGTTGAAGCTGCTTCTTACCCCACATGCATATGCCTCCTGAATTTCAACATGAGAGAATGCCAGGGAAGGATGCTTTGTGTTATTTGTATAAGATAAGAAAATGATAACCGGACTGTTTCCTCCTTCTCCTTCTTCTTCTTCTTCTTCTTTTTTTTTTTTTACCACACACTGGATTCTTTTCTCTGCAGCTGGAACCCTCTCTCCAGTTAATGGCAAGACCCCAGCGCTCTAACCGGCCACTGTTCCAAGTATTTGGCTCTGTGGCTATGACAGTTGGAATTGGAGGCAGAGGGACCCGTCTTACGTCTGTGCCTAAAGATGTTATAGCTCTACCCTGTCTAGGGACCAGCTCTGGCTGCTACAAGCTGAGGGTGCTCATAGGATGGAGTGGGACACTGATTGGGGCCTACACAGTTAACATAGTAATAACAAAAAAATAACAGTGGTATATCAGACCATTGTAATTATACATTATAGTGAGAAGTTTTATCTAAGGAATGGACACCACTAACTAAATAGAGAAAATGTAGACTCTTAAGCCAGGTACACATTGCTATGTATATGCTATGCTACTATCTTCCTCAAATTTAGTGATTGACAGGTACCTGTAGATATTTACTTACAGGTAAATGGTCTATATGAATTGGTGTTACAGACCTCTCTACCTGCTCTGTTCTGCCTCCCTTCCACCCCCTTCCTCCATGACTTTTTGTTCCAGGCTCACTACTGTGAAAATGCCATTTCTTGTCCGTGGTGCAGAATGTGCCCATTAAAACTGATATGAATGAGAAAACCAATCTCCAATTACCACACCAGCCATTGTTTTGGATGTAAATTTCATTCACTTAATTTTTTCCCAACAGGTACATATCGAGCATGTGTAAGCCCTGTGTGCCTAGGGTGATGCCAAAGAGCTAGAAGTTGTGACCTAGTTGAGTAACTGTCTGCTTGGATCCTATGGATGAATCCCTCAGCATTGTTCAAGCAAGGAAGAATCCAGTGGCAAAGATTCACCTGGGGAGACAATGGAAAAAGGGATCTCAGGGCTAACTTGGGCCAGGATGAGGCAGAGCTCATCCTGGGACAGACGGTTCCTGTCCCCACCTGGAGCAGGGGACAGGAACCGTCAGGACACAAGGCGCCCCAGGTCAGGGAATCCCTGTCTCTCTATGGGGTCACAGGCTCTGTCTTTCCTTGCATCTCTGCTTCTCTCTGGGCCTTTGCTCCATTATCTCTCTCTGCTGACTGGCTTCTGCTACCTCATGGCATTTGTCCCCATCTATGTCACATTGCTGTGGCTCTGGCTTGACATGGCCCTGCCTGGATCTCATAGCACCCTTTCAACTTCTTGTCACTCTCATGGAATTCCTTAGCTCAGACTCCTGACAAAGACATTCTGATTGATCCAGTTCTCTTTCTCTCCACTATGTTTTAGGTTCTATACCAGGGGGCATTGGGAAGCTTTTGGTTTGGTGAACATGCCTGGTCTAGTTGGCCATGATGGATTGGGGGGGTGGGGGCCTGTTGTGTTGTACAGTGCATGGACACATGGGTGACAAGAGCTGTGGGTGGGGCAGGTTCCTCAGAAGAGGCTGTGTTATTGCAGCCCTACTGGGGCTAAGAGGTGAAGGTACTCAACCAGGTAGATACCTTATGGATGCTGATCTGAGAGTCTCCTAGAGACAATGGGCAGCCATTCAGGGCATTAAGAGGAGGGTGATCTGACTATTTGTCTCTTTAAATGGCCCCTGTGACTGTGTCCTGGAGAGTGAGCTGGAGGGCCACAGATAGAAGGGGCGGGGGTGAGCGACACTAAGGTCACTTTAGAGATAGAAGAAGAACTGGATGGGTTACCCTGTGTTTGGCAGTGAATGGTAGTCATCTCTTGCCCCTCTCCCCCTGGATATCTGGGCTCTATCACACTGGTCCCCTTTTAGTTCCTCAAATTCCCTTAGCTCATTTCCTCCTCAGGGCCTTTGCACCCACTCCTCATGTGCCCTTTGTTGGAACTTTCCAGCTCCACCTACTCATCCTTCAGTCTCAGCTCCAGTGTTACTTCCCCAGAAAGCCTTCTCTGACACCCTTCCACAAGCAAAATAGGTAAGACCCTTAGTTCACAATTAGGTATTTAATGTCTGTTCTTCCATTAGAATGCAAGTCATTTGAGTTCAAGGATTATGTTAGCCATATTAAAAGAAGAATCCCCTGTACCAATATGCTGCCTGTTAGATAGTGGGACCTTAATAGATATATTTTGAATGAAGTATGCTGGCTTTTCTCATACTGTCTTGTTCAATCCTCCTTACAGTTTTATAACCGCATTTTTATGGATGTGCAAACCAAAGCTTAGAGAATACAAGGCAAGAAAGTGGCAGACCCAGGATTTGAAGCTAAGAGTGTTTAACACCAAAGTCTTCACTCTTCATATCACAGCAGGAATAAGGTGAGGTTATTTTATTCAAGCAACCTAATTCAGATTAGGCCAGAACACTATGAATTCATTTTGTTCCCTTGTTCCATCCTACGGAGATCAATTTAATTCACTTAGTATTTATGGAGTGCCATGAACTCAATTCACTATGTTAAATGGGAGGGCAAGAAGGGACAGGCTGGGCTTCAAGGAAATGCTTGTAGTAAGCTGGACGTAGAGGGCCTCAGGAGGAGGAGAAGCTCGATGCCTCCCAGAGGAGCAGCCTGGCCAAAGGCCCAGGGCATTGAGTCATTAGGAATGACTTTTGGGGTTGGCAAGGTCCTACTGTCCCCAATCCCTGCTGAGATGGGTAAAACATTGAGGCTGGCTGCTTCATGGAAAGCACTTGGCTTTGGAGTCCCCCTCTGCTACTTTCTAGCTGAGTAACAGTGGGCAAGATACTTCCACTCTCCCAATTTGCAGGGTTGTGGTGAAGATTTTACGAGAAAATGCAGGTATAGCACCAGACTCAGTGCCTAGCATAAGGTGTTGATGGATATATGTGACCTTCCATTACCACTGAGCCACTGGGCAAGCATCCTGTATGCTCATCCAGATGGAACAACCTGGGAGGGTGCAGAGAAACATTTCATAGTGGGGGGTCCAGAAAGTCAGTGGCCAAGAGTATCAGAAACAGTGACAAGAAGATACCCCCACTCCCCCCTTTTTTATTGTTGAGATGACATTTATATAACATAAATTAACAATTTTAAAGTGTACAACTCTGTGGCATTTAGTATATTCATAGTGTTGTACAACTATAACTTGTGTCAAGTTCCAAAGAGTTTTCATCACCCTAAGAAAAACCCTGTACCTGATCAGCAATCACTCCCCCAGTCCTTCCACCTCTCAGCCCCTGGCAACCATCGATTTGAGTTCTGTCTCTAAGGGTTTACCTATTCTGGATATTTTGTATAAATACAATCATACGGTATATGTGACCTGTTGTTTCTGGCTTCTTCCACTCGGCATCATGTTTTGGGGGTTCATCCATGTTGTTGCACATGTCAGAATTTCCTTCCTTTTTTATGGCTGAGTAATATTCCTTTGTATGTCCATATCACCTTTTGTTTATCCATTCATCTGTGGTTGGATATTTGGGTTGTTTCTCCCTCTTGCTATTGAGTATAATGCTGCTATGAACATTCACAAACAAGTGTTTGAATACCTGTTTTCAATTCGTTGGGGCTTATATACCTAGGAGTAGAATTACTGAGTCATAAAGTAATTTTCTGCTTAATTTTTGGAGAAACTACCAAACAGTTTTCCACAGTGGCTACACTGTTTTGCGTTCCCACTAGCGATGCACAAAGAGTTCAGAGTTCTCTTCAGCCACCACTTGCTTTCTGGTGGCTTGGGTTATAGCCATCCCAGGGGGGAAGAAGTGGTTTCCATTTGCGTTTCCTCCCACCTTTATTTTCTCAATGCGGAAGAGGAATTGGGTCTTCGAGGCTTCTCTGACTTCTCAGACCATCCCTCGTGGTTAACATGTTAAAGAGGCTGCCACAGGGAAAGATGTCCACTGATACACTTCGAGCTGAATTTTAAATTAGGACAAACCATGGAAGGCCATTTGGGAGCACTCCTCATTGAAATTACAAATGCACACACACTTTGACCCAGAGTTCCAAGTCTAAGAATCTGTTTTATGGATATACTCCCATGTGAACAGAATGATGTATATATATGGTTGCTCACTGCAGTGTTATTTATAACAGCGGCAGATGGGAAACGAACTCAGCGCTCCTCACTGGGGGACTGGTTAAACAAATTTGGGGACGGGCCTACAATGGGATACTGTACAGTTGTAACAAAGGTGGAGGCACCTCTTTGTGGGCTGATACAGAAGGAATTCCAAGACAGATTGTCAAGTGAAAAACAAAGCAAGATGTAGAACAGTGTTTCAAATAGGTTGCCCATCATATAAAAATGGGAGAAAAAAATGTGTGTGTGTGTGTATGTGTGTGTGTGTGTATTTTCTTGCATATTCATGAAGTACCTCTGGCAGAGGAAATTGGTGATGGGGGACAAGAATGGGAAGTACAGTATTTACATTCTACCTTCTTGTGCTTTTGGAATTTTAAACTGTCCAAATACATTTTTCGTTCAAAAAATAAATGAACGAAATTAAAATAAAGAGAATTCATAATCCCTAAAGATCTCACTGATTTGGGCTCTGTTATTCTGATTTTATGGTCAGTTTGATAGGACATGGACTCTAATGTAAGATTTTTTTTTTTTTTTTATGCAAGCCTATGCCAGGGATAGGATTGTAGGAGAAGTAATTCAAACTCCCATCCTTCCCCCTCCCACTGCAGTCCTGGCTGCAGCCGCAGCTTGCTGACTTGACCACAATTTGAGCTTGAGTCAGCCAGCCTGAGGCCAACCCAAGTAACCTCCTGCAGCACGCCGTCCCTCAGGCCTTCCCTGGGTGAGGGGGCCCTAGGGGGCTCAGACCACAACTGAAGGACCAAAGGAGCAGAGGAGCAGATGTGGGTGGCCCTAGGCACTGGATGGAGATTGTGTCCTAAGTACATCTTCGAACCTGAGACCTGGAGCTCAGTGCCACTCCCCTACCAGGCAGCCCAGAGGGCTTGGAGCAGACCAGAAGGCCCCAGACACGGCTGAGTGCTGCCACTTTCTTGCTAAGTGACCTTGGGCAGATCCCCACAAGTTTCTGAACCTCTGTCTTCTCATCTCTAAATGGGGCTAATCAAGGCAAGATTGTTGTGTGTTGAGGAGGAAAACTAAGAGGGCTTTTAAAATGTAAGCTCTCTGAAATGCATAGAAGAACATGAAGGGTTATCTTGAAAGTCACTGAAAAGTCCACATTGGCTAAACGTCTCTGTGTGTGAGGTGTTTGAGAGCTGAGGAGACCACAGATGAAAGTAACACATTTTCCACCCTTCAAGGTTTTGAGGGCTCATCGGCTAGTGGGAGAGGCGGATGTGAGACGATTTATTACAGCCATGTGTTCAGCGTAGAACAGAATAGAATCTATTGTGTAAGGGGACAGAGAGGAGGGCATCCATCCTGCTGGGGACTTCAGCAAATGTTCCAGGCACCAGACTATGTTAGGGTAGAATCTGGAAAGGGAAGTAGGAGGTTGCCAGGTGCACACAGAACATTCCAGGTGGAGGCAACAGTCTGTGAAAAGGCAAGACAGGAGAAAGAGTAAGAGTGTCTTTGGGCACTTCCACGCAACTGTCTGCTGCAGACACAGGGTGTGAGGGAGGAGGGGGGCAGAGGAGGGACGAGCAGGACTCCTATCAGAAGCCTTTTTATCGTAGGTCACAGCCAGAGGGCGCAGTAAGAAATATAGAGCAAATAAGTCAATGTGGAGCAGCGAGGAATCATTTTATAGAACCCCTGAGTGAGCTGTAAGATACAGAAGACCCTGAGCCACCCGATTTTTCAGTCCAGGCACTAGATGAGTCTGGCTCCCAGTCATGAAGTCAGCCCGGGCATTGTGTCTTCCTGGCTGAGATGTCCATCCTTCCTCCCGACAACAGGGCGACCCAGAGACAAGCTGTACTCACTGGCAGTCCCTTGTCCCACAGCATCCATGAGCACAGGAAGTTGCTGTGTCCCAGGATGAAGTCACTGATCTAGAACACAGGGCGCTCTCTTATTGGTGAGAGCCGCCTTGGAGAAGTCTTCTGCTCAGGGTAAGTCCCAAGATCAAATGTGAGACACATGCTTCATGCTTTCCAAACCCCAGACACGATCATGCTCCTCCCCCAATTTGAAAACTGCCTTGGGTCCTCTCTGACTGCAGAATCCAGCCTAAACTGCTTGTCCTGATGCCCTGGGGTTATCCACAACAGGCCCCTCACCTTCCCTGTAGTCTCAGCTGCGGATACCAGGGGGAATCACCTCCTCTTCTGGATTCTCAGCAGTTGGCACTTTCCTCTCTAAGAGCTCTTTCCAGATTGTTCGTTTTTGTGCCCATTTCTTAGGAAGTTTGTGGTTCCTTGAGGATAGGGGTCATGTGTGACTCTGTAGTTTCGGGGTCCAGCTGTAGGTCTGGCTCATAGTAGATGCTTAGTAAATGCTTAAAGAATGGATGCCTGGGGGCAATGGGGAGGGAGGTGTGATCTCTGGCAAAGATGTAGGGAATGTTTTCTGAAAAGAGTGAGCGGTCAGGAATGGTGAGTGGGATCCTCTTCTTCCTTTTCTCTTGCTTTTAAAAAAATTCTCTCCCTCTTGCACTGCTGCCCTCACATCTATGTTTTATGCATCCTTAATTCTCCAGAAATACCTTCTGTGCTGGCCTTTATGGATTTGGGACATGGATACTCACATAACGCCCCCACACAAGAACATCTATCGTGGTTGATAAATCAGAGATCTCTAATGCAGATTTCTACTTTACCATTCTTCATTGAATATATTAGGAAATATTAGTCACAATGAAAATGAGAGGTAGGAGAAACATAATTCAGTGTTCTGACACAAGGTTGTTTTCTATGGTCCACAGGCTAGTTTTTTTTTCTTTCAATTAGAATTAGAAACTGATGATACTTTCACTTTTTCCCTTAGGAAAATATTTATGGATCTAGCCATCTTACTTTGAGGGTAATTCTCCGATGATTCTGCCTAAATGTTTCTCCTTTAATTTCATCCCAAGGCCAAGCTTTAATGCTTGAAATGATTAGTTCACCCTGCAACTAATTTAGAATTTGAGTTAACACAGACACAGTTTTCATGTATATTCTCATAATATTTGAAATAACCCTTTATCTCCAAAGTGTCAGAGTTGTACTTACAAATGTGCAGAATTTCATCCAAGGTGGTCACCAGTTTATAAACCAAGGGCTCAACAAATCAAGGCCTTCTGAATCATCAGGCCCTACCTACTATTTTTAAAGACTTTAATGCTTATGACGCATGAATAGGTATTGTAGGCTTATTACAAATTTCAAATTTTAGTCAGTTGGTCTCATTTACTTATTAAGAGCCATTTATAGAAAATTCAGTTCACCCGACTATCTGCATAGGGTAATGTGGGCAAAGACTGGGTAAACCCGTGAGAACTATACACCTTTTAGGTATTATATTAATGTCTGCATGTCATTGCACCTGCCAGACTGCATTTTAAAAAGGTGGAGACACACTACATATATTTGTCTACCATTTCTGTTACAAATAAATCTTTATTATTTTCCACATTAAGATAAACGAAACCAGAGAAGGGATGTAATTACCAAACATAAAGATCCAGGAAGAAAATGATCTTTTCTTTTCTTTTTTTCTTCTTTCTTTCTCTCTCTCTCTCTCTTTCTTTCTTTCTTAAAAATCTTATTTATTTACTTGAGAGAGAGAGAGAGAGCAGGCGTGAGCACATGAGCGGGGCGAGGGGTAGAGGGAGAGGGAGAGAGAGAATCTCAAGCAGACTCTTCACTGAGTATGGAGCCCGACATGGAGTTCAATCTCACGACCCTGAGATCATGACCTGAGCTGAAATCAAGAGTCGGACGCTTAACTGACTGAGCCACCCAGGCACCCCTCATATCTTCCTATATCCTCAAGAGAAACTAACTCTTGCTTCCCAGGTACTTGCATTTTCAAGTCGGGTAATAACCTTCATCCAAAGTGAGGGAGCCCTTCCACTGGAGATAAGAAGTGACTTAGCCATAAAACCCAACACTATCCCTCCCCGCAATGTGCTTCCTGATGGTCTTCCTTCCAGCAGAGCTGGTTTGAAGGCTCTGGATTTTTGGCCATGGCTTCAGGCTGCTGTCCTATGCGGCTAGCCTCAGAGGGCCCTCTGAAAACCCAAAGAAGCTTCATCTGCCAGGGGATTAATTTCTTGTCTTAAAATCATCCTTAAGAGATAGTATTTAAACATTCACTCTCTTGACCCTAGAATTCTCTTCTCAGAGTAATAGGTCAATTACACAGGTGGCGACTTTCCCCCCACAGCAGCTACAGGGATCGTATCTGGTAACGCAGCTCCTCACTACACTTGCAATACCATGCTCCTCCCCAGGGCCTACAAGGTCCTTTAGGATCCTGCTCCCTCTACATCCCCAGGTGATGCCTCTGCCTCTGCCCTTCACCCACCCTGCTCTGGGTCCACTCTTTTCTTGTCTTTATCAGCACCATCTTCATTTTCATCCTGGATCTTTTATGTTTGGTAATTACTTCTTTATTTGTCTATTTTCTTCCCCCACCAGACTGTGAACTCCATGGGAGCAAACACTACAGGTCTGCTGTCTCATTGCCATCCATCCAGGCCTGGCAGGTGCCAGGCTCAAAGTTGATATTGTTGGCAGAGACTGCCAGTTGTCCATCTGACTCTGTTCTCCTTCCTATAGTAATAGGATTTAAGCCGCATATTGCCTGGTACCCAGCTAGACCACATGAGCAGCATCCTGTAGGGCTGGGTGGCTAGATGCCCAAGTCATCACCTGAGGAAGGAGAGAGGAAGTGACGTGTGTAACTTCTGCCTCGTTTGCTCAGAAACCAAGGCCTAGCTCCCAGACTGGTACTCACCTTCCTGAGGGTAGGAACATGGCGGTGCCCATGTTCAGCTTGACCACGTAAACAGGGCACCACTCTGGATGGTGACAGAACAGCTGGATGAAAGGTGAAACATGCATCTAAATGACTATATATGGCAGAGCTCCCCCAACCTGGACCATTTGCCTTATAATGTTACATGAGTGTGGAATAAACTTGTGCTTTTAAAAGCCACTGTATTGGGGTGCCTGGCTGGCTCAGTCGGTAGAGCATGGGACTCTTGATCTTGGGGTTGTGAGTTAGAGCCCCACATTGGGTGTAGAGATTACTTAAATAAATACATAAATCTTAAAAAAAAAAAGCCACTGTATTTGGTGGTCTCTTTGTTATTCAGCTTAGTTTTCAACCTGACTGACACGCTGTTGAATAAATAGTTGTTGAACCATCAGGGGCTTGCCATATTACCCTCTGCTATCATACCGCGAGGGCACGTCATCACTGGGGGCAGTCAGCACCAGGAATCATTCACTAAGCACCTGCTGGGTACTGGAAAAAACACACACCATGAACTGTCCTATGCTGGTTGGGTATCCTCATCTTTTCCCACTCGAAAGTTCCCTTGTGCCTTGCAGTGTCTCACTGCATCGTTGACAGATTTTGCTCTGCCTTTCAAAAGGGACCAAACTTGAAAGAATGTCACAAGCCATGCAGCATGTGTTGAAGATTCTAGGTCGCTCTGTGATAAAAGTTCTTGTGTGAGACAGAAATGCCATCTCACGGCTTGTGGCAACCTGTGACCCGCATCATAGTGGAGAGTCCTGCCCATTTAACAGTGCTATAGTGACTGGCACAGTTCATGTCTGTGGCATTTCATACCCGAACTTTTAATGTTAGACAAGTTTTTCCTGAAACTCTTGTTCCATGATGGTGGGTGGTTGTGTTTGTTTACTGAACTTTTGGGGAGTATGCTAGCTGTGAGTCATGATTTCCCTAAGGAATTGTCAGTTATGGCTTTAATTATGGAAAAAAGTTTTCCCTTTCTCAATGAACTTTTCTACTTAGGTGCAGTATATTTTTAAGCTCCGCTGTTTTTGAAGAAAGACATTTAGTAGTCATTCAGTTAATCTCTTACCTCCTCCCAGAGGTAGCATTTAAGAAGTCGTCAGGATTTAGGCTTGTTTTAAGGCCATTCCTGCAGCAAACAGACTCTGAGATGGGGATTTGTATGCTGGAAGTTGATTGGAGAATGCTCTGGAAACAATACTTGAGAGGGATGAGGGAAGGAGAAGGGCACAGAAGGAGGAGTTGAACTTCAGTGAAGCTAGGATCTAGAGCTAGAATGGCCCCTCAGAGCGGTCCTATATTGAGGCAAGGGGGCTGGGCTTTTATAGTGCTCCTTCCTCCCATTTACCTGTCGTGAGATATGGCTAGAAGGGAAAGTAACCTCTGATGAGGCAGCTCCCTTAGCCAAGGGCAAGGACTAGAGAGGGCCTAAGATGTGAGTTAGAAGTAGCTCAAACTCTTTGCAACTAGGCGGGTGAGTGTCATGGTCCTAAAGAGGGCTCTAGGCGGCGCTGTCTGGCACCCACTTGCAGGGCTTCAGCATCGAATTAGCACCTGAATAACGCTAGCCTCAGGAGGGCACTACCTTGCCCATTTTGTTCCTTGCAGTATCTCCTGCTCTTAGAACAATGCCTAGCGCCTAGCAGAAGCTCAGTAGGTATTTGCTGAATAAATAAATGAAAGCAAGAACACGCGGGATTACTCAAGGGATATACAAATTATGATACCTTTAATAACCTTTGTCAAAATTAAGGAAACTTACTTGACTTTAAACTTCCAAGTAGAAGCTGGAATCTTTTTTTTTTTTTTTAAAGATTTTATTTATTTGACAGAGACACAGCGAGAGAGGGAACACAAGCCGGGGGCGTGGAGTGGGAGAGGGAGAAGCAGGCTTCCCAGAGAGCAGGGAGCCCAATGCGGGGCTCGATCCCAGGACCCTGGGATCATGACCTGAGCCGAAGGCAGACGCTTAACGACTGAGCCACCCAGGTGCCCCTAGAAGCTGGAATCTTTATAGATGTATTGAAACTATACATGTATCATAAACTCTACCATTTCCTACCAGATTGTGGGAAAATGTTTTGAGTCCACTTGAGTAGTCAGGCAAGGGGCAGATGAGTTTCTTGTGAGGCAGGAATAAGTCAATGCATTCAGGGAAAAATACTCTAAACTCAAAATAAGAACACATGGTGTGATGAGATTTGACAATAGGAGAGAATATTTTAAGTTGGGGCCTCCATGGAAAATCCAGGAGACATCTTTGCCAAACTCACAGGCTGAGGGTTCTGAGTTATAGGTTATGACTACATTTGTGAGAGACTAGGGATGAGTCAGACTGAGCCTGGTTCCTGACCAGCCAGTGGGCTGTTGCCATGGCAAGGTCACTTTTGTGCCATGCATTGCCATCATTTCTAGCAGGTGCAGCAGCTTTGGAGCCTATATGTGGATAACACTTAGCAATCTACAAAACATGTTCACATTTGCAATCTCATTTGATTCTCAAATATAGGAAGAGAGTAAAAATACCCTTCTTATAGTATTACACTAATAACATAGACACAAAATCATTAACAATATTAGCAATTTGAGTCTGACAGTACGTGGGATTTATCCCAAGAATGTAAAATTCTTTAAATCTTTTGAAAACTAATCATTGTAATGTAGTAAACGATAGAATATAGGAGGAAATCATGTGATCATCTCAATAAATAGGAAAAACACATCTGACAAAGACTCAGCGTTCTCAGTAAGCTAGGATTAGGAGAGAACTGCTTCACTCTGATAGAAGACATCAATGAAAAGTCTATAGATAACATCATAGTTAATGGTAAAACGTTAAATCCCTTGCCCATAAGAATGGGAATAAGGCAAGGATGTTCACTCTCAGCACCTCAATTCAACATCGTACTGGAGGTCTTAGCCAGTGCACTAAGGCAGGAAAAAAAAAAGGCATACAGATCGGAAGGGAAGAAATAAAGCTATTTTGAAGATGTATTTGTAGGTAACCTGACTACCTGCATATTACTGCCATTGCAGAGATCATGAAACTGAGTATCAGGGAGAAGTGACTCGTGTGAGTTCTTACAGGCAATACAGATGAAGCTGGCACTCAAACCTAGATCTTCTGGCTTCAAACACTGGAATGAAAAGGGGGACTATTTCATTCAATTAAAAAAAACACAAAGTCAAGTTTCAATTGTGCTTCTTACAAGAGTTCCAGTGGCATTGGAAATTTTCCAGAGAAAATCAACTAAAATGAAAATGGGGATGGAGAAAGGTTGTTGAGGATGGGCTGACTGGCCAGGTTCTTTGACCGGAGCACATTAAGATGTGGACAACATGCGGCTAGCGTGAACATGGATCCATTCACCAGACCCTGAAATAAATGGAGGGAAACCCTTAAGTCAAACTCAGGGCCACCCTCAACATTTGACCCAGATAAGGTAAGGATTGATGAAAAGTGCTTACTCAGATAAGGTAAGGACTAATGAAAAGTAACTTTAATATACTTATGAAACTCAAGAGGTGGCACAGGATAGAAAAGATTTAGAGAAAAAGATGTCAAGAGACTTGTAACTAGGGTGACCATATCATTCATCATCATGACTATGACCCTTATGAGTGAAAGGAGGTGCTATTAGTAATTACCTTGAGTCAACATGCACAAACCAGGACTGGGCTGGGCAAATTGGGACATTTGGTCCCCAACCTATAATAGGTATAAAGGAAACCAGCAATGTTGTCATACCGAAGAGATCTGTGGGATTTGGGGATCTGCTCCGACTCTGACATAGTCCCCCAGGCCAGGCAACGCACAGGTGAATGTTTTAGGGTCCAGAACCCCTATTAAGGAGGATAAAATCTTTGTTGATCTTTAGGGTTTTCCCTGCTATTGCTGCTAATTATAACAAACAAGAACAATAGCTGCTGTGTATTGAGTGCTTACTATAGGCTAGACACTCTCAGAAGAGCTTTATGAGAACAATTCCATCCAACAACCCTAGGAGAAGGCCATTATTATCTCCACTTTACAAGTGAGGAAAGAGCCACTCAGAGAGGTTGAGTAACTTCCCAAGGTCACTCAGCTGGGAAGCGCGTGGAAGTGGAGATTTGAACCCAGACTTAACCATGATGTCAACCAACCCATACAACTTCCCTTTTGGGGTGCAGGCCATTTCAAGGACCCAGGTGTGTGGCATAGGATGACTGTGTGATTAGACAAGCAACCAGAGTGGAAATAGGGGGACCTCGGCAACATGCCAGCTTTTTTTAGTTCTGGGGTTATCCTCATCCCACACTGAGAGGCACAGAAGCTCAGGGTGGGTGTTGACAGCTGCCCAGCACAAGCATAGCCCAGGGTTTGACCTGGACCAGCACCAGGTTCTTTGTGTTTATTATTTCATTGTGATTCTGTGTAGACTAATACGTACCGCAGACGGGAATCCTGTCCCTCCAGGTAGCTGCATATCATTCCTAGAACCACCAGGTCATCACTGGGCCACACTTAATTCTTTTCATCTCTTTCCATCAGTCAATCTAAGGGCCTCCTTAATTATCTTTATTGCTTTTCTCTGAACTCTCTTCAATTTGCCGGCATATCGCTTTGCAGGTAGTGAGATACCAGAAGTGTGCAGAGAAATTATAATCTCCTGTGCATGATGTAATGCTTTGGCCTAGGAAGTTGAAAATCATAGCAGTTGTTTCAACTGCCATTGGTATCATAACCTGCGATCAATTTTCCTGTCTCCAATTAACTTGGCTTTTTTTTCCAGTTAAGGTGACTACATGGCTCAAAGTCAATATAATTTATATCTGGAATATTTCAAGGTGTGTTTGTATGTGTATTAAAAGCAAAAATAATGAAGCAGATTCAGGAAGCAAAAAGAAAAACAGAATTTCTTGCCCGTTGCTCACTTACTGGTCCTCCACCGTATCCCAGACCCCAGATGCCATGTTCAAAAGAATCTTATCGTGGAACGCTTTGAACATTTGAAATATTTGTTCATTAACAATTACTCTTGTTTTCTGTGACACCTCTTTAATGATTACATTTTAACTCTCATGTTCCTATTTGTAAATTGACAGCTCTTAGTTTGTGGTAACAGTGACCCACTGTGACTCAGTTTATAACCATCTTTGGCTTGCTTATTTTGGAATTATTTTGGTGTGAATAATTATATTGACCAGGATATCATATTAAAATGCTAACCATGTAACAGTCTTTTTCCATAAGTAAAAATGGAAGACTGAGTTAACTCAGAGTTTCAAAAAAATTTTTGAACTCAGTTTCACAACTTGAAGTTCCCTCCTTCAGATCTAGAACACTTTATTTTTCAAGTCTTTTTGTCTTTAGAGTAGGTTTCGTTTTTTTTTTACTTTGTATTATTTGCGCAAAGATGGCTATATGAGTATCAATTCTTTTGACAGCAGATTTAGTTTTAAAGTTCCAGTATTTAAAACTTTTCTAGAATGTAATAAGAACACGAAAAATGCACAGCTTCTTTGTGAGGACAGGCTGTAGCTTGCAGAGTCAAACATAACCACGTCTGGAGGGTTATCTTCTCTCGTCTAGGTAACGATCTGGAAACGGCCTCTCAGAAAGTCAGTGCTGACCCCGGTTCCGTCCACAGCCCCAGAAGCTGGTTCCCAGAGCCCAGAGATCTCATGATGGTATGAGATCTGGCTGATATTTTCAGCCCCCACCCATCACTTCCTTTGGAGATCTAGGCCTAAAAATGGTTTTTCTTCTCAAATGGTTTTTTCATGGTATAAGAATTTATTGTCTTCCAAGAATTTACCTAGGTTTCAAAGTTAGCCTCTTTTTCTGCAAGGTGAGCCTGGGGGTGGGAGAGAGGTGATACAGGGAATGGACTTCATTAGTCCATTTTGTTTGAAAATGAATACAGATCCCGGTCTTCGGTCTTCGGTATGTGTCTCTGATTAAAAACAACACAACGCCACCATCCAGTACCACCCTAGAAACTTCTGTGCAAAGTCACAACACATCCTCTCTTGAACCTCCCCTGACTCTGTGTCTTTCTATAGCATACAGTATAATTTATAAGAGTGTGAGCAACTGTGGAATTGTTCTCCTAATAGATTCTGAAGATTCCGATTTCCATTCTGCCACACAAGACTGAAGATCCGCTTGTGCTCACTTATCTGTACCTGTACCTCATCCCCACGCTGCATCAAAGATCAGGTTCAGGTGCAGGTTAAGAGCACACATTTACCTCCGGAATATGAGACTTATTAAATCTCTCCCCACAATTAACATCACCATATCAATAAGAATTATCATTAGGTCCTGTCAGTCAGGTGCTGAATTTTGCTTCAGGGAAACAAAACAATTTAAATTATAGCAAGTGGTCCCCTTCTTTTTTACATGCTTCTCTTTAAATTGGATAATTATGTGGCTTTTCATTAGATTCCTCTAAGTGTAATAGATCACGATATTCACCCTTTGACCTTGGTGATGAATGTCTCTGGTGAAAACATGTGACAAGCAGTGTTCTAATGAGAACAAAATACTGAATAACTGGAAATCTTGTATAATGAAAGGAGAAAGCAGGAGGGAAACACAACAACCTTTAAGGTGGATATACAAAATGTATTTGTAATGCGGCAATGATGTGGGTTGGGGAGAAAAGAGGCTATTTTTGGTTCTAATAATGTGGATAGAAATGCTGATTTTTCTTCTTTGGTATGTAAAAAAAAAGGAGAAACAGACATTTCAGGAAATCCGCACATCAGAAAAGACTGGTCTCGGCTGAATTGCAAGCACAGATGGAGTGAACCCACTGGCCTAAGGGGGGATTCAAATGGCTTGCTGCATCTTGGAACACCTGCAAATGGTTATCTGAGGGTACCTCCCATTTTATCGCTGTCTTTATGGCAGTTCCAAATGTGAGGATGGCTTAAAAAGGAAGTGATTTGGTCTTGGGGGATCTATAATCTTCAAGGGGGCTATTGAGGAAGGACAAGCGGAGCAAGGAGACCCCGAATCTCTCCACTTTGCCCTCTCTCGATCAGTGCCTGGGCAGCCTGCTCTGCTGGAGCTTGAGCACCTGCCATATTTCCAAAACTCTCAAGCTCTGATGGCTGAAAGGGGTTGGGGCATCCTAAAATTGGCACTGAGATGAGGTCAGAGGTCAAGGGCAAGCTGGTGGCCTCTCACTTCTTCTTCTTGCTTTCTTCCCCAATCTCTTCCACACTAAACTCCCCTGTATGACTGTTGCTGGGTGGACCTAGGCAGAACTTTCCTCCTGGTGGAAATGGATGGGGGAGTTCCTGTCACATCAGCCTGTGACACTGTGATATGCCCTAGGGTCAGGGAAATGGGCAAAGTTTGCTTCTTTTAGATTTCCTAGATGCTTGCCTGTCCATTTGATTTTGGGATATACAACACAAGAGCAGCCCATTATGGAGCTATTTATCAAAGGTATGGATTTGCTGTATCTTCTAAGGACATGAAGTTTGAGGCAGGAGCTACTTGTTAAATGCACAAGCTAGGCTGTGCTTGTTTAGGAATTGAAGAAAGGGAGACAGGAACCACCACTTTTTAAGCCCCTAGTATGTGCAAAGTGACATAGTACTGGGTTCTTGATACATGCTCTCTGATTTAATTCTCCTATCAAACCTTTTTATTCCACTTTATGATTTATGAAATGGCCTAACCGTGACCCAGAACGACATGGTAGGAGGGCTTGGATTTGATCACAGGTTGGTCTGACCCTTGAGTCCACGTTCGCCAGGTTGAAGGTAGTACCTAACATAATGCTATAACGTCTCCTAAGAACCGTGCCTTTGTCACAAACTTCTCCCCAACTTATCTTCCCATGTCTCACACTTAAGAATTGATTTGCATTATTATGGACTTAATATTATTACTATCAATCTTGCTAGTTGTGCAATTCATTTTGCTTAAGAGAAGAGAAGCAAGAGAAAAAACATCTGCCGTCATAAATTGATTTCTTCCGGTGAATTCCAGTTTGGGATAAGAATTTGCCATGAGTGATGTGTGTGCTTATAGAGGATTAAGAAGCTGACCAGGCTCAAAACCAGGGTTCCCTTTGTTTATCGGCAGATCTGGTCTGCTGAAGGTAAAGTCCACGCCAGGTCCTCATCCCTGACCTCCGCCAGGTGGATCTGAGTGGAGACGTCCTTGGTGCCAGCAACACTTCATCTCTTTGCACAAGAGCCTGCCAGGAAGAGAAATATCCAAAGTCCATTTTGAGCTCTCTGCCTGGGATTTACCTGCCATTTGTCATGGGCAGTGGGCAATTACTGGCATCCAGAGCCGAAGGAGAGCTAAAAGAGGGAAGGCCTGCCTCTCCAGCAAGATCATCGTTTTTCCATCAGTCACTGTGAGAGACACCTTCTGTTTATGTCCCTGGGTCAACTGCACAGAAAAGAGATCTTTTGGCTTCTCCTTAGTCACCCATGTGCTGAGAAAACAGGAAAGGATGGGTAATAGTAGTTGTTGCCAGTACTTGGGGGCTCCAGGAGGTGTTCCCAAGAACTCTATAAAGAGGGACAGTCATTCGTCTCTGAGATTTAAACCTTCAACACAAACTGTGTCAGAGTGGAGGCACTAGAAGTCGTCTGAAGGAGCCGAAATAGTGCCCAGGCCCACACAACTCAAATACAGCCTGTTTGAACATTTTATTAGAAAATCTAAAGAGGGGCACCTGGGTGGCTCAGTCTGTTAAGTGTCTGCCTTCGGCTCAGGTCATGATCCCAGGTTCCTGGGATCAAGCCCCACATTGGGCTCCCTGCTCAGTGGGGAGCCTGCTTCTCCCTCTCCCTCTGCTGCTCCCCCTGCTTGTGCTCTCTCTGTCTCTTTCTCTGTCAAATAAATAAATAAAATCTTAAAAAAAAAATCTAAAGAAAGAATGACTTGATCGGAAAGGGGGAGGGTTGCCCACCCTTGGAAGCAGGACAAAAAAGAGAGTCTCAGGCGCAAGTGTTAGCAGGGCCCACCCAGAACCTGTTCCAGGGAGAGGGATCAGCAGTCAGTGGACTGGTCATTTCTGATCCTTGGAAGAGGCGTCCCCAATACGGTGATGGAAGCCACAGACATTACATGTGTGTCATGGACAGACTTCAAGGATTCAGGTCCCTTTGGCAAGAACATCCCATCCTCTCATGGTGCCACTTAAACATTTAGTCTTCCCTGTCTTGTTCCAGTGTTCACCAAACAGCCTCCACATTGTTTCCCATAAACACTTACTGACAGGAAGCAGAGAGGATGGGACACTGACTTAAATTATCCCTGATAGTGATTCTTGCTAAAAAAAAGTTAGTGATATGTTTTGGTCTTTTTTTTTTTTTTTAAAGATTTTATTTATTTGACAGAGAGAGAGCAAGAGAGGGAACACAAGCAGGGGGAGTGGGAGAGGGAGAAGCAGGCTCCCGCGGAGCAGGGAGCCCAATGCGGGGCTCGATGCGGGGCTCGATCCCAGAAGCCTGGGATCATGACCTGAGCCGAAGGCAGACGCTTAATGACTGAGCCACCCAGGCGCCCCTGTTTTGGTCTTATATACAGCACACCTTGTGAGCTCATGAATAGTTGGGTCAGTTCTCTTTGGGCTGACAGGCAGCGTGCAGACCAGACTGCAGGCAGTGGGGGGACACCAGGCTGGTGCATGGTCAGGAGCCCCCTCCAGGAAAAGCTGCTGGCGCTTGGCTTTGGTGCTTACACACACAGTTGCGTTCCCAAAAGCATTTTTTTTTAACCCTTAAGTGTATAGATTCTTAAGTGTATAGTTCAGTGGCATTAAGTGCATTCATGCTGTTGTACAAGCATCAGCACCATCCATCTCCAGAACTTCATCATCCCAATCTGGAACTCTGAACCTAGTAAGCAATCCCCCCCCCCCGCCCCTCCCCCTCACCACAGCTTCCGGTAACCACCATTCTACTTTCTGTCTCTGTGAATTTGACTACTCTAGCTACTGCGTGTGAGTAGAATCATACAATATTTGTCCTTTTGTGTCTGATGTGTTTCACTTAGTATAATGTCTTCAAAGTTCATCCATATTATAGCAGGTGTCAGAATTTTCTTCCCTTTTAAGGATGAATACTATTCCCTTGTATGTGTATACCACATTTGTTAATCTGTTTATCTATTGGTGGATCTTTGGGTTGTTTCTACCTTTTGGCTCTTGTGAATATTGCTTGTGAATATGGATGTATAAATATCTGCTTAAGTCCCTGCTTTCCATTTTTGTGAGAATGAAAAAAAAAGGATTTTAAATTTCTACAATGGTCATACCTTATCTTCCCATAATGTAAACTATAGAAGTTTACAGAACATGTCAACATATTTATCTGATCTATGTAGTGGATAGGTAGGGAGATAGATAGACCTATCTCCTTCATTTTGCTTAAGGTAAACTGAGGCTCAAAGAGATAAAGCGGGAGGGCCTGGATTCAAATGCTGGCCTTCTGACCACAAGCCCAGGGCTCTTTTCATTACAGAGCAATCTCTGTAAGGATAGCAGCAATGCCTACCTTATTAACTATTGTACCCCATGGTCTAGCACAGGGCTGGTTATGGCAGGTGCTTCATAAACATTTGTTGAATGAATTCTGCCCCCTTTGCCTGAATAGCCAATAGCATGAGTGCTGCAGAGAGGCCCAATGGAACACATGGGTTAATGGTCCTTGGTTGAGGACCTGAGAGGGTCTCAAAGACCACTGTAAGGTTCCTGAGGGAGCCCAACGAGTTTCCTGATTGACACAGAAACCCACTAAAGTAGACGTGATAACTTCTCCCAGTACCTGACCCCATCAGGCTCCACACTCTGTATGTCAGTGGTGAGTGCCTTTGTGATTATGCTGAAGAGAGAAATGCTCCTGGACCTACCATTTCTGCACCAGAAGAAAACCTGAACTCATGGAGGAATGAGAGCTTTAACAAGCTTTCTCTTGCCCTGTGGTCACCTTGACAAGAATCAAGAATCTACTATGACCTACTTTGGTCATCTGGCTAATCATGAGTCATGGACCAGAAGGGAATATGAAATCCCAGGAGTTCAAGTAGTATTGTCATCATCTGATTTGGAAGAAAGTGCAAGGAATACTTGTTATGCCAGAGTACAAAGGAAAGGACCATTGAACATGGGAGAGGTGCTATGTCTTCTGAAGTATCTGGAGGCTTCTCCCTCATTCCCAGACTCATTCATCATCAAAACTACCCAGCTTCTGATAGTCACTCACTTTGATAAGTTTGTTGTTGAAAATAAGCATAAAAACCGATTTCTCCAACAAAAGACACATATGACTCATGTTGGACTCAACCCTGCTAATGTGGGTTCAAAAATGGTAGGTTTGCAGGAGTCTGGGAACCTCAGCAATCAAATATATCTTGGGGAGAAGCAGAGATGTACCCAGACCAAGTTGAGCTTTGAGGGTAGAGCCTGTTATTTCCCAATTCTTTTTTTTTAAAAGATTTTATTTATTTATTTGAGAGAGAGAGCATGAGACAGGGGAGAGTCAGAGGGAGAAGCAGACTCCTTGTTGAGCAGGGAGCCCAATGCGGGACTCGATCCCAGGACTCCGGGATCATGACCTGAACTGAAGGCAGTCGCTTAACCAACTGAGCCACCCAGGCGCCCTGTTATTTCCCAATTCTTAAAGAGGTCCATGACCTGTGTCAAAGTCCTGGCTTCAGAGTAGTAATCACAGCATTTTAGTTAAGCCATCTAATGCAGACAGTACCTACTCAATGTAACACATACAGTCAGTTAGGGTTTCTTTAGCTTTCTTTTTTTTTTTCTTTTACTTTAGAGTTTTTACTTTGGAAGCAGAAGGGATGGTGGGAGACTGAAACCCAAAGTCGTGTGAATTGCATGCGTTTATAGGAATATGTTGGGGTGAGGGGATGTAGGGGACAAGTACTAGGCAGTGGGAAGTAGACAGGGTTCCCCATTGGACATCCCTCTTCTCCAACCCACTCCTCCAAATGTGTCCTGGAAAGTGCACAGGTATGTTGCTGAATTAAACATTCCAGGAAACGCTGGTATAGACAATTTGTAATTCATTGCATAATTACTGGAATTCATTGGATAATTACCAACTCTCCATGCCACTCTCCTCAGTAGAGACCTGGCCTGAGTCTTCTCCAAGTCTGAACCCAAATCAATAGAGAGCTGAGTAATGGAGAGTTACCATCAGAGATCATTCCAGTTAAAGGATTAATGCCAACATCCATATGTATTGATATTTGAGTGCCACATGTATATTTAAAGTACTATACCAAAGTGTAACACGTGCACTCTGCATTTGCAGTATCCTAAGCCTATCATTTAAAGTTACTCCCAAAGTAAGTCATTTGGCTTTCTAACAAGGACATTCTTTTATTTTACAACATGCAGTATATTTGTAATGACCTGTCATTTTTCTGAATTCAGTTCACCACCCTTGCAGGACGGAGAAGGTCTGCCATAAATGCAAGAAGGAAGCCAAGGACAGTCTGTTCCTCTGTGGGCTTGTGTGAAGGAGGAGAGGGAGGAAGAGGAGGGGAAGGGGAGAATGGCCTAAACAGGTTCACACAGCCTATTTGTGGTCTCCACCACCGCTGAGCCCTGGCCAGGCTTTTCTGGAGGGCCACAGTTGAGTGTTGGGTTAGAAACTGTAACTTCTGAGTGATTCTAGGGTCACCTTTTGGTGGGACGAGAAAGGAAAGTAACATCCAGTGAGCAAGTGCTGTGCGTCAAGTGTTACCTGCTCTTCATTTCATTTAATCCCATGACATCTCTAGAAGTCAGCTTTACTTTTCCCATCCTATTTTGAAGAAAGCTGAGATTCAGGAGATTAAAAACCTTGGCCAAAATGACGTAGTAAGTAAATGGAAGTGCTGAGACTTGGCATCCCGGCCACTGCTCCCTCAGCTTAATGGAAGGAAACTGTGGGTTACGGTCGATTACGTTTGTTTGGAGGGAAGCAACCAGGCAGCCCCTGGCACCAGAACATTCCTTTCCCAGGCAAGGGAACAGAGGGCAGAAGACACTGGTCTTGATAAGCCTGCGGTGGGGGTGGGGACGGGGCCGGCGGGCCGGCAGGGCTGTGCATTCAGGTAGTGTTTGTGGCAGCTGTGGGGGTTAATCCCGGCCTTGGCCACTGAGCCACTGGATGGCTGGAGCAGAGGGGGGTTTTGTGTTTTCCTTGTACATAGCAGGTGCTTCGAAGAGTGGGTTCCAATAAGTACTGTTCATCCCACGAGTATTTGTTGAGCTCCTACTACATATTAAGCACTGACACGGGAGGGACCACAACATAGTCCCTGCCCCAGACGAGCTCTGTTCTAATGAGAGACGATGAACACTTACGGATTCGGTTTAACAGATGGCAATAAGCTGAATGGAGAAGTCAAGCAGACAAAGCGAATTGTGGGGACAGTGTGTGTGGGTGCTTTATACAGAGTGGTTGGGAAGGCTTCACTGAGCAGGTAGGTGACACTGAGCAGGATCGGGGGGAACTGAAGGAGCCAGCCATGGGACCCTCTGGGAGAATTCCACTGCAGCCAGCCCGAGCAGTATGTGCAAAGGTGTGTTTGAGAAACAGCCAGGGGCCCGTGGGGCTGAGCAGAGGGAGAGAGGGAGAGGATAGAGAAGTAGCTGGGGCCAGAGAGGGTAGGACTTCTTAGGCCATTGGAATTAGGTCGGATTCTATTCTGAGTGATCGAGCTCTGACTTTTACTTTACGAAGGTCGCTCTGGCTGCTGTGTTGAGCATAGGCTGTATTAGGGCAAAGATGGAGGCAGGGAGACCAGCTAGGAGGCTGTCACAGTGATCCTGGGAGGGATGGTGATTTGGAGCAGGGAGATCGCAGTGGAGATGGTGAGAAGTGGTCAGTCCGGATTTAGTTTGGAATCAGGGTCAGTTGGATTTCCTGATGGACTGGAATGGAGGGTATGAGAGCAGGTGAAGATCTGAGGTTTTAGTCCTGAGCAAAGGGGAGGAGGGAGTTGCCGTTGAGAAGGCTGCTGGGAAGGGAGGTTTTGGTGCAATGCATATAGCGGCGGGGGTGTGGGTGGCAGGGGAGTGGGAGGTGGGGCAGGAGCCATGAGTTCACCTTTGGACATACTAAATTCCGGATGCCTGTTAGACATCCAAGCAGAGACCTCTCCGGAGTTGGGAGTAGTCCAAACTGGAGACATAAATGTGGGACTTGTTAGCAGATAGGCAGTGTTTATAGCCTCCACCGTGGATGAGATCAACTAGGGATAGAGTTCAGAGAGAGAAGAGGCCAAGGACTCACTATAATTTTTAGAGGTTGAAAAAATGGGAAGGAACCAGATGGAGACTGAGAAGGAGCAGCATCCTGGGAGCCAAGGGCAGAGGATGCCAAGAGTTCAGAGAAGGTGAGGATGGAGAGTTGGCCATTGCATTTAGCAACACCATAGGTCATCAGGTCTGCCGTGTCCTTACCAAGGAGTGGTTTCTTTGGAGGGGCCGGGTCAAGCCTACTTGGAGTGGGTTCTAGAGAGTACAGGAGGAGAGACAGTGCAGTGTGCCAGTGTAGACAGCTCTTTTGAGCAGTCATCCTGCAAAGGGGAGCAGAGAAATGGGACAAGCACTGTACCATGAGGACAAGAAAGGATTTTTTTTTTTTTTTTAAGAGGAGAGCAATTGCTGCTGTTTGTGTGCCAATGGTAGTGGGAGGAGCATCCTTGAGTAGGGGAGGAGCCATCTGGCCACAGGTGGAGGTGTTGGCGGAAACCGGAGGGGGCCCGAGCATCAGGCCAAAGGCAGGCCGGTGGGTAGAAGTAGGAGGAGTAGGAAGAAGAGACAGGTCAGCCCTGAGAGCAGGACCCAAGCAGATGTGCCGGAAGTTTGAGAAGAGAGAAAAAGTTACAAAATTTTCACTCTGAAACAAAGGGAGTGAATGGACCAGGGAAATACAGTTGGATTTCTGGGCAGCAGTGACTCCCATTTGAAGTAAGTGGCTTTGAATATAATAGTGAATGAAATTCATGAAATTGAAGGTGAATTAAAATTTAAAACCGAAACATATTTTTTTAATGTAAAGCAAATGCGATGTTAAGTGATTTAAATCCTTTAATCACATGAGTCTTCGTGTCTGAAACCTACACGGCTTCCCTTTAAATCCAGCATTAAATCCAAACTCCCCGACATGTTTTTCCCTGTGCCACCCTCCCCCTAAGCTTACTGTCTCCTAGTTCCCAGCTCAAAGCCTGCCTTGGCCTGGCCAGTCCCCCTATTCCTCTGAATGCCTTCCCTCTGTCAGTTTCGTTCTCAGCAGGACCGCTGCTTCTCTCTCTCTCCCTCTCCCCCCGCCCCGCCCCTCCCCACTGCTCATTTTCCCTCTCTCTCAAATAAATAAATAAAATCTTAAAAAAAAAAAGAGAAAAGATCCCGTTCCAGAGCCCTACAGTACACCTTTGCAAATTCCATTCAGCAACTATTGAAAAAGGCGCCCGGGTCCGAATGGCATAGAGTTGGGCTTCCCCCCTTCGCAGCTCCGCGCCTGCCCACAGGTTTCAGTGTAGCGGGAGGAGCTGCAGGGGGGAGGCGGGCAAGGCTGTTCGTGTTTCCTCTGTGATCGTCCTCAGTGAACCAGACAGCCTTCAGCTCCTCGAAGCTGGCAGAGAGGTGACCTGCATTGAGGCCTCTCTACCCCCTGGGTGGCATTCAGTTGAGCCCCCGTGCCGTTATTAGAGGGATAATGGGATTCATTTCAGCAAGGACTGCCTGGCTGGGGCCGAGCTTATTTTAATTTCCAATGTTAATAAACTTGTGGCTATTGCCTTTTTCACACCGATGTGCCTCACACCTCATTTCGCCCGCCCATTAGGCGATTACCAGCAGTGCCTCTGTCCCCGGCACCTCTTCAACACGGAACAATTATGCTTATTTGGTGAAGGATGATGAAACGCGGAGGAGGCAAATGCACTGGTGTAGAACTTTCCTCCCAACTTCATCAGGTGTGCGCTGAGGACATCCCTTGAGTGAAAAACGGGGCCGTGGTTACAACCTTCACCAGAGCGGGAATGCAGGGACCTGCCCCTCCCAGGTCGCCGACGTCGACCCGCCGGCTTCCCACCCGAGCCAGTCCCGGGCTGACCCAAGCCTCCGACCTCCAGCGCCAGGCTGTGGAAACAGCCCATCTGGCTTGGCAAATGAACAGCTAATGCTCTTCATTTATCTTGAAATGGGACGTTTTCAATAGGCCTTAAGTGTGTATTAATGCATCGAGAGTAATGATCCCTTTATTTACAAAGTTGTTTAATTCCTCACTTTTGTGCTGCTGGTGGGTCTGAGTGGATTTTTCATTTGCCAAGTTGCTCCATGATTTTCACAGCTGCTTAAGTAACCCTTGTTTCCCGCCTCTTCCCGATCCTCTGACAAGATATCGAAGCAAAGTGATTGCCAGCCTGACTTCTGACTTCTGACTCTGTTTCTGGGTTTGATGAATGGTTTCGTGTGAGGGGACAGTGGGACAGTGTGTGGACTAGAACGGAGACATAGAACATAGGTCTCCCCCGCTGCTCTGCGGTGGCCTCGCTCCACCTGACGGTACTCTGCCTGACCCAGATAGAGCCGTGGCTGGCCTGCGTGCCTCCAGGGTCCCGAAGCCCCCGCTTCCTACCTGGCAAGTTTCAGGAGTCCTCAGTGAGGGACAGGCGGTGCCTGAAACTCCTTTCAGAACAGGCTACCTGTTAGTGGTGGTGACGTCACTTTAGTGGGTTGCAACTCCTTACCTTGTTAAAGAAATGAAAAAGAATAGGAACTATCAGAGCACATGGCACCTGGTGAGGTGAGTATGGTTTCTCTAAGGTTTGGTTTGGCTTTAGTTCCTTTGAGAAATAATTACTGAATAGCTATTCCATGGCAGGCAGTTTTGGGAGCTGGTTTCAGTTATGTGTTTATATCTGTGTCCACGTGTAGCTAGTTATACGTGTCCTGGATCACAACATAAAATGTATGTCTTACCATTGGTTGGTGTGGAAAGATCTTGGAGAATTCCCTGATGTAGTTCCCAGCATGCCCCAGGATCTGAGTAATCCCAATCTGCTTTTGGTTCCAAGTTTCTCACCTGCCAACCAGAGCCTCGGCTCTTGATGTAGTACTCTTGGTTGCTCAGTGCTTGCCTGGCAGGATTCAGGGTGTGTTTTTAACTTTTTTTTCCTGACCTACTCCCTGGAGGGAGGGGGGGGAGGATCAGGCATTTGGAAACACGTGACTCGAAGAGAAGGAGGTCCATGCCTTAGCTGGCAGAGACTCAGGTAGCAGATCAGCCGCTTTAAATGGTAGAGATCCCAAAGGAAATTTGGGATACTTTGCTAAAAATGCAGCCAAGGAACATGGGGAAGTGCTTCTGTAAGCTTACACATACAAACACACACAATCCTACACCAATCCAGAATTTTCGCTATCAGAAAAAAATGGAAGTTTCTTTAAGGCTTTCCCATTTGTGGTTGTAGCAAATGCCACAGAGACCATCTGAAGCTATCCAAGAACTAAAAACAGTCTTCATAGGAGGTGTTGCTTTTCAGAAATTTTGGCCAGCCCACCCCACAAGGATCTCACTGACTCGACACTGTGTGTCTCCTGTGAAAATGTCTCACCCAAACAGGGACCTGGATTGAAATGGTTCAAGCCCAGTATCGTCTGACTGATCTGCTACCTGGGTCTCTGCCACCTGAGTCACTGACCTCCTTCTCTCCGAGCATGTGTTTCCAAATGCCTGTCCCCCGCCCCTCCAGGAGGCTCACCATAGAGACTGAGTCTGTAATGAGGGCTGGAGCTTGCATCTGAGACCACACTGGCACAAGGTGGAGGATGAAGGGCTGTGGGAACCAGGCTTACATTCAAAGGGCCTCAACCCAGACTTTTGATGTTATCTTCAAATGAGGCCATGGGTAGAGTTGCAGGATAGCAGGGCAGAGGAAGATGGTTTCTGCACAACGTTGTTTCCTATATAGGACAAAGCTACAGATAAGGCTTTATAAATTAGTATCTGAACACAAATCATGTAATTATATTACGAGTAGCACCATTATATTGCACTGTATTTTTTGGTGTTAAAAACTTTAGATAGTTGAATGTCAATGACTTTCTGTAATTTTAGTTTTGCAATAGACTGAAGCCTGTGAGGCCTTGGTTGGGTCAATTTGAGAAGCTTGATCCAGGGCATGCCTGAATGTCAATCCCATGAGGATGCTAAGTAGAGGCCATTCTAGAAAAATTGCTTGATGTGCTTTATCAACTAAGGAAAAGTGAAAGCGGAATCTAATCCCATGTACAGAACACTTTGGACACTTTCAGAGCAACACTGAATACCATAGGTGATGGGCCACACGTCCCCAAATGGCATCTTCACAAAGTATGACAGTCCCTGGGGATCATGAAGTGGGGAGGGGAAGTCTTAGGCCAGGTACTGCCTAGCACTGTAGTTCTGGAAAGCTCAGGAACTCTCCTTCCTTTTAGTTTACTTTTTCTCTTATACGGAAAAGGGGCTGCCCCTCACCCTCCCACCCCACCAAGTATCAAGAGTCATGTATTAAGAAAACTTGAAAAACCAAAAATACAAAGAGCCAAACAAAATAATCACCCGTAATGCTCCCCCTCTGTCTCAGTCCCACTACCCAGCCAGGGAAGGTAGCCGTGATAGCAGCAGGGCGTATGTCCTTCCAGATCTTTTTCTTCACCTTAACAGAGACATGCAGATTGCAAGGGGAACCATTCCTTTTTTCTCCTTGGGTTTTTACTTCAGACAATTAAATTGGAACTTCCTTCCCTAAGGAGGTACTAGGCAGAGTACTTTCACTTTTCCCTCTGTTGCCTCACTCACTTCCTTGTGCCCATGGGAAGAGGGTTTTGTGGAGGGAGGGGGGATGAGGGGGATTACTTAAGCATGCCCCTTCCACTCATGGTTCAGGAGGTTCACCTCCGCTTATCCTCAACACTCGGCGGGTTCTCAGCCGGGGCAGCTCACCTCCCTTGGTTGGGGGAGCATTTGGAAACACGTGGGAAAGGCTCTTCATTGTCACACTGCTTGGGGGATTGATTCTCTGGTACCTGATGGGTGATGGCTAGGGATGCTAACAACCTGCACCGTGTCAGACAGCCCCACCCAACATGCCAGTAACGTGGGCTTGAGAACTCTACACAGGGATAAACTTTGCAGGGCTGGCCTGGCCTCGCAGGGAGCTGTAGTGCTCAGTGGCTCAGGATGATTCACGGAGGAAAGGTAGGGAGCCCGCTCTGCCTTAGCTCCAAGCTACATTTTTCCAAAATGCTTAGTAATAAAGCTGATATTTTGCTCTCCATTCGCCCAGCTCTTTACTCTGCTTCTCAGTTGGAGGGGAAGAGAGAAGGGTGATTAATTATCAACTTCCAACACAGACTTTAAAAAAATATAGTTTCATTATGCTCTACATGTTGCTTTGTACCTTGCTTTTTTCACATTGAAATCGATCACAGTTTTTCATGACAGTATTTTGTCATGACTTTTTTTTTTTTTTAAGATTTTATTAATTCATTTGAGACACAGAGATACAGAGAGAGAGAGCATGAGCAGGGAGAGAGGCAGAGGGAGAAGGAGAAGCAGGCTCCCCACTGAGCCGGGCGCCCTACGTGGGGCTCGATCCCAGGACCCTGGGATCATGACCTGAGCCGAAGCCAGATGCTTAACCATCTCAGCCACCCAGGCGCCCCTTGTCAAGACTTTTAATGACCGCATCACATCCCAACATAAAGATGTGCCATGCTTTACCTAATCAATTCTTTCCTTTTAGACATTTAGGCTGTTTTCAGTTTTTTTCGTGTGTATAAATAGTTACTGCACCGAACACCCTTATATTCCACATCTCAGCACACATTTCTGATTCTTTGAGATACATCTTAGAACTCGCATTAAGGTTTATGCATAGTATTTAGACTTTTTGTTTTTTAAAACTACTTTTTTGGAGATGTAATTGGCATATAATAAACTGCATGTATTTAAGGTGTATACTTTGACAGATTTTGACATATATATGCACCCATGGAACCCTCATCACAATCATGATAGTGAACATGTACGTCACCCCAAAAGTTTCCTTGTGACGCTTTGTAAATCCTCTCCCTCATCCCTCCCCACCCTGTCCCCAGGCGCCACTGATCTGCTTTTCTATGACTATAGATTAGTTTCCGTTTTCTGGAGTTTTATATAAATGGAATTAGGCTGTATGTCCTGTTTTTGTCTGGCTTCTTTTACTCAGCGTACTTATTTTGGGACTCGTCTCTATGGTTGAGTGCATTGACAATTCATCGCTTTTTCTTGCCGGGTAGTATTCCATTGCATAGAGTACAGTTTATTTCTTCATTCACCTGTTGATGGATATTTGGGTTGTTTTCCTTGGGGGGCTATTATAAATACAGATACAATGAACATTTGTGTCCAAGACTTCATGTAGACTTCAGTTTTCATTTTTCTTGGGGAAATACCTAGAAGTGCAATGGTTGAATCGTATGGTGGGGGGATGTTTAACTTTTTAAGAAACTGCCAGACTTTTTGATTGAGTGGTTGTACCCTATTAAGACTTTTGGTATTTAGCTTAAAATAATGCAAGTGAATTTGAATTGGTTTTACTTGCCCTTAGATTAGGAGCATAAGCTCATAGGACAGTGGAGCTCAAAGGAACTTGATATCACAATCCAGTTCTCGGGATTTACTGTAGAGGAAATAGTGATCCAGAAAGGTTAAACGACTTTTCTGAGCTCTTGCTGCTCATAGGCTAGTCTCTTTACTCTTCTGTAAGATCTTGCAATTTGGGGGAAATTCTACTAGTCATGTTGCAGCTTCCCAGCATGGCCTTGTGTGTAGCTGCCAAGGACATGGCTTTCCTTCAGAATAGGCCTTGCTTTGCATGTGTTACATAACTTTGGGCATGAAACATCTTTTAAAATTCTGGGACTTTCAGGACGGGGAGTAAAGAGCATCAAAAGGTAATGAGCCTATCATCTATGGGAAATCACATGTGGCCACTCAGAGTATCCACAGCAACTCAGCAGCAGGTCAAATAAAAATGTGCTATCATCATTAAGACTTGGCGCTCGGAGGAGATTCACCTCGTTTCTAAACAAACTGATGCACCCAAAGAATTAAGACTGCAGAGCACTCCATTAGAAGTGAAGAAAACAGAATGCCAATTACCTGGCTTCTTTAGCCTACCTTTCCAGCTCCCACCTCTTATTATCATATTCATAAGCATTGTCCCTAATCAGTCTTCCTGAGTAAAGTTAACAAGTGTATGCGTGCACTCTCTTGAAATTGTTGTGCTTAGCCTAAGAAGCTGTCATGAGGTTGAGAAGGCTGCCGCTTTAACCAGATTTCATCTCTGTGTGTCACTGCTCATGTCAAAGTAAAAATGCGCTCAGACATAAGAGTTGTCCTCCTTTCATCAAGAGCGCCAGCCTGCCTGAGCTTTGTTCCACTTGGTTAATCTTGTTATTTAAATTGTTAAAATTGAGACATCGGCAGTAAATTTCAGAGAAGATATAACAATTACTAGATACAAGCTGGGCTCTTGTACTTGAGAATATACCATGCCCTCCACCCACCGGCAGCATTAGCCACAAATACTTTACAACGGTTTCTTTAAGAAGTGTGCCCTATAGTACTTGAATGGCATTAAATCACAGTCCATCCCCACCTGGATCATATTTCCAACTTTAAGATAGATTTGGTTCCAGTCAGCAGAGTGGCAGAGCACTCCAGGGGACCACCTTTTAATGCCTATAACTCTTGAAGAGCTGAGCGAGGCTTCCCGAAGCTGCCTTCTGGTTATGAGTTTTGTGTTTAGGTGGCTTTATACACCAGGCAGGGGAGCCACAATCCAGAACAATCACTCCTGGAGGATAAAGAGAAGGAAAAGCTGGGAGGCTCTCCGGGTGACCTTGTGCCATTCAGTGATCCCATTAGAATCCGATAGGGGCACTTGACCTTGTGGCTCTTGTGCCCTGGGCCACAATCTAGTTGGACCGAGGCAAAGGCTAAAGGGACAGGATAAGCGTGAATGAAGCTGGGAATTCTTCAGATGGATCATCGGAGGCCCTGGCCCTCTGACCCATCTTATCCAACCCCTGTCTCAGTGAAGAAACCCCAGTAATGGGTACCTGCTTATTGAGCAGTTGACTCATTGGACTTTGGGGTCAACAGAAATCCCGGGCTTGGCTGTTGCTGTTTAATCCAGATGGTTCTCAAGCCAAGTCTCCCCTAATCCGTACTTGTGGAATTGGTTGCTTGGTCCCAAATGCAGGGCTTGACATTTAGCTTTGCAAAATTTCCTCATATTGACTTTGGCCCCTTATTTCTGTTAATAAAATATTTAACAATTCTGCTTCTGACATTGAATGTGTCAGATTTATGGAATCTTTACATGTCTAAGTGTTTGTCCAAATCGGAGAGGTAAATATAACTTTTAGAGCTGAGAGAAGGCCTGAACGTCATCAATCCAGAATGTTCTCATTTCAAAAACCAATAAAACAGGCACTAGAGAGGCTAAATAACTGGCCCAAGGTCACACATCTAGATAGTGGCATTCAAGCATGGGTACTCTGGAGTATATGTTGTCTTGTTATTTGAAAATTTACCCCGCTGTAAGGTGAGCACACATTTTCTCACCTTACCCATAAGCCTACTGTAGGAGGCTTTGTAAGCACCTTTTGAGAATCAGAACCTCGTTTGGCATTCCCCTCCATGCTGTTCACTCTCACGCCTCACCTCAGACCCTGTTGCCTGAACTACCTCCCAGCCCTTGGCCACTTGCTTCTCCCAAGTCACCATGGCGACTGCCTTTTATAGGTGTAACACTGACACCTGAGACTGCTTGGAGCCCCGGTCGGTACCTCTGCATGAGCAACCTGGAAATACAGGGGTGCATTAGTCAGGGTTTTCCAGAGAAACAACCAATGGGGGGGTGTGTGTGTGTATGTATGAACTGCATGTATATATACATAATGAATTGGATGTATATACAAAATGAATATATATATTCATATGTATATATAATAAGTTGGCTCATCTGATTAGGGAGGCAAGTCCAACAGGTGCAGCGTGGGCTGATCTGAGACAGACTCAAGACCCAGGAGAGCCCATGGTGCAGCTCCAGTCAGAAGGCCAGCGGCTGCCACTGAGTTAAATGTTAATCTCATCCAAACACCCTCCAAGTTGACACATAAAATCACTCATCACAGGGGATTAATACCAACCTTTGCCCATTGAGGTATGGGAGCCCATGGATAAGTGAGTCTTCCTGCCCTTCCCTGCCCTGCCACCCCCAGCAGATTGTCTGGAAGGCGGTAATTCACGTGGCCTTGCCCAAGACCATCTTGTACCATTGAGTGGTTAGCTGTGCCGGTACTTCAGCGGAGCCCAGCTCGATGTCTCTCCTTCTTGCGCTCCCTCCTTCCCTGACTTAACTCCCCTTCCGCTTACTTTTACTTCTGTGGGATTACACCACCCAACGACAGCTCAGCACCTAAGCTTTTGCCTCAGGCTTCATTATCTAGGAACCTGGGCTCCTATATATCTTATCAATTAGCAAACCCCTTCTTACACCGGGTTAAAGCCAGAAGCCCCTTGTACAAAACGCACCCTCCCCCCAACTTTGTATCTTGTGCAAATTTCAAGAACCTCCAGCTGCAAAGTTTCAGTTGATTCCCTTTGGCTAGTTAAAGACCTGTGGTAGCTTACATACCAAGCTTCCATGTCTGGAAACATTATTACCCCTTGCGCATAGAATCTGAACTATAACTTCATCCGCCCAAATCAATCCTCTCTGTCTAGACAAAGCAATTTAACTTCTTGGTAGTTTACCAATTACAGAGCACTTATTTATTGGAGAATTCATAAATGTAGGGCATAGTGAAGGGTATGAAGAATAAAAGATACGATTTCTGTTCTCAAATTGCTTGCGGTCTACCGAGCCGTTTTGCTTTTTGTTCCCCCGTCATAGTAAGAATATATTGACCAAGTTAGACACATGAAATCTTCTCATAATAGTCTTTTATAAAGATGTTTCAAGATTCAAATGATTTTGTTAGAGCCCTAGAAAAATCTTGGTGGCGATGAGCCGGCCGGTGTAAAGCGGGCTTGGAGGCTGGCGAGGACCAGAGACAGAGTAGGCATTGGTGAAAGACCCACTAGTGGGTTTAAGTAGCCTTTTCTTCTAGTTGCTCACTGACATTTTGAGGGGAATGGAAGAGGGTAGACCCACAGATATTACAAAAACCAGCAAGTAATCCATAGACAATGCTGGCTTTGAAATATATAGAATAACTATTTTTTTTAGTGGTAGATTAATAATCTGAATTAAATCTTGTATAAGCCAGTGTTGAGATTCAGTTGCATTCTCCAAAGCCAAGGGAGACTTGCAAGATGGAGGAGAAGCCTGAGGCTACAGTTAGACCGTGGAACTTTCTAGCCTGGAATTCTCTAGCCGAGAATCCAAGCCAATAGCATAGTTGCTGAGAAGTCTTTGTCTTCCCATGACCCTACTTTGGTTTTAAGATACATCTCTCAGCCATTTTGTACTTTTTACCATATTCTTGCATTTATCCAAAAAAAAAAAAAATTAAAAAGATGCAGATAGACTCTCTTGAAATAAAGGATTGGACAGAAAACCTTTGTCAACAGTGTATTGTCTAAATTACACACGTGCTACTTCAACATCTCTCTGAACTGTGAAAAATTACTATAAGATGTAATGTCTTCAGAAACACCCCCTTGTTCTAGTATGCCTTTCAATAATTGGTCTTGACCCTCACTCAGGCAAAACTCCCACTGACTCTCAATTGACTGAGCTGATTTGACTTGAATAAGGTCAGCTGCAAATGGCCCCTTTCTACTCTACATTCCGATTGTGTGATGCAATGTGTCATAATGCAGCAATGATATGTATTGGCAATCTTATACTCGTGATTAATTGCTGGGAAAGTAATTTCTTTATAATTGCACTCGAATGCTTTCAGTGGCCTGAGATCACAGGGACTCAGGCACACTGGCTCAGAGTGGCCCTAAGCAGCTGATTTCACACTCCCTTCCCACCTCAAAATGAACCCAAGTCTTTGAAAATAATAGTAGCGGTTATCATTTCTTGAGTGTTGACTTTGTGCCAGGCACAGTGTAACCATTTCTGCACATCTCCTCTAATCTTAGTAGCCCCATGAGGGAGGCGCTAGAAGGTCATGTGACTGTCCCATCGGGAGCCCGTTGGAGACCGCTCGTGGCTCAGTCAGTGTGCTTGCACCCTAAGTACCTTCTGCTCCTGTTTGTCACGTGACTGGGTTCTTTTCCCATCTTAGGTGTCCGCTCACATGTTGCCTCCTTGGGCAGGCCATCCTTGATCCGTGCCCAAAGCAAGCCTCCTGGGTCACTGGGTAAGCATCAGTGAGTGTATCAACTCTCTTTCCTTTACAGCATTTGGCACAATCTATACTTACCTTGTTCGGGATAGCATTGTGTTCCTTTACTGTCTCCCTCTGCCATGGCATTTCCACGAGGATGCAACTTTGTCCAAATTATTTATCACTGTAGTTCTGACATCCAGGACAGGGACCAGCCCTTCACAGATACTCAACCGCTATTCGTGGGATGCTCAAAGAGCCAGGTTAGCAGGGGCAAGCCGGCGGATCAGAGGCCTGGTGGGTGTGAAGGCCGGGCAGGGTATCCCAGCAGAAGACGACAGGAGGGGGACTCCGCAAGGCAGACACCCTTCCAGCGCCGCACGCTTTTCTGGCGCTCGCCTCCTGCCTTGTTCTCTCCTTTTTCCTCCAGGCTTACTCCCGGCCCACCCCATACTTCGTGAGCGTTTTCTTGCCTTAGAGCAGAAATACTTCCCCTGCGCCGTGCATGATGTTGAAGCTGACTTCGCTTGTCTCATGACTGATGGGTACTAGTATTTGCTTTGCAGGATAACTGCGAACACTGGACAGTCCGGGAAATCCAAGGAGACAGCTCACCGAGGGAACTTTAGCATCTTGGAGGCTGGGCTGAGGTGGGGGGTGCACTTGACTCAGATGTCCACTGACCACACACCTTGAAAGGTGACACGGCTCATTACCAGCAGGTTTTCTTGGTGAGAAGTGACGAGGCCCTAATGCCTCAGTGTGAGCCCACTGGCTTGGGACTACTGGCTGTTTCTACCTCGGTAGGAAACCGGGTATTAGACACGATGCTGTTTTAGCCCCCCACGCGGGAGGGAGATGGCAGGGGCCGTCAGCATCTGCAGGCCGGGCTTGCTCTGCTGTCCCGCGGGCACAAACAGCAGGGGCCCCCGCCTGGCCAGGAGCCTCCAGGAAGCACACAGTGCGCTCATCCTCCAGGTTCAGAAGGCAACCTCACAGCCTTCAAAGCACCTGACATGCTTTCAAGTTAGCTGCTACAAAGGCAAATGCAAACAGAGCGCATTTTGGAGGCGTTCTGTCAGTCAGCTTTCAATCTGTATGTTCTTCCAGACACTCCTTCTCCTGCCTGATTTATTTCATATTAAAAGGGCTGTCAGTCTGTAACACAAGAACAGGTGGGGAGAAAGTGAGTGATGTTTACCAAGTGAGTTTGGGGTTGTTTGTTATTGTTAGGGATAACAGCGCCCCCATCTCTGGCCGTACTCCTGACTCGCCCTCCACGGCTCTCCCGGTCCCTGCTTGCCTTTCTGTGCAGGGATCGGCACATCAGAGGTATGAATGCCACGTACTAGGCCCATTTACATTAGAAACGTATTTTGTGAGGCTGTGGCAGACCCTTTTTTATTATCCATCAAATATATCTCTTTTTACCATCTGATGGCTTGGCAACAGGACCATTCTTCTTTCAAATAAAATAAATGTGCCTGCAGTGTGGCAGAATATTCCACGTTGAAGAGGCTTTGCCCTGGCTAATGCGTGCTGCATTCTGTGGGCTTCATTACAACGGGACACTAAGGATGCAATATACAGTTCCCAATAGGATTGCTTTATGGTACCAGCTGCATTATTGTTTTCTGTTAGGATATTGATTATTGCCTTCTCCTGTCATTTGGGCCAGCTTTTCTTACTTTTATCTGCTATTTTGGCCTATAAATAGAATTGCTCCATCATTCTGTGCTATTAATTTCTCACTACTCTTGAAGGTGCCTGATTCTTAGAGAAGTAATCAAAGCCATCTCGCACCTGCCATGTGAAAACTCCCAAATTACAAAGTAACCAGAAATCAGATCATCTCCACGCATAGAGTCTAAATTAGCGCTCTGTTTTGAGCATGTGTGAGAATTTTGGACAAGCAAACTCCTGGGCTCCTACCCCAGACATGCAGAAGAAGTGAGGTGAGGCCCAGGAATCTGCATTTTAAATAATCTCTCAGGTAATGTGCGGGAAAGGCTTGAGGTGGCATATGGTCAGCTGGGGAGTGATCAGAGGTCGGCAGGAGGCCATGGGCTCTGCCCCAGGCATTTCCCTGTGGTGCAGCTGACCAGGCTGCATTTCCTCTCTCCAGCCTTCCTCCAGGACCCACCTTTTTCGGCTCTGCTCTCAAGGAATATTCTAGAGAAGAAAAATCACTGAAGAGAAAGGCCCAAATCTGAAATGGCATTAATACTACTCTCTCCTTTACAAAAGAATTAAGCACGTACTACAATTTTGTGATGAAGAGACAGGAAGGAGAGGAGAAGGCAAAGAAAACTCTTCTAGAATAAAAATATATGCAAAGTACTGCTTAGTAACAGAGCCCTCCCGAGGCCCAAGGAAAATGCTGCCTTTAGGGAAGCAACAGACCATCTCCTTGAGGTTGAGTCACTGGGAGAATCCTTCGGGGCATCCAGGGAGGCTGCCAGGGGAGGGGCTTTCTCTGGGTTTGCAGCACCACACACCTGTTTCGGGAATGTGGCTCCTGAAGAGGATTGGGCAGCTCTGTGAGGACCCCCTGGGACTTGGGAAGAAAATTCATGGAGCACCTGCAATGAAATGAATTATGTTAAAAACAAGGATAATAAATACTCAGCCTGATCAATTCCTAATTGTTTTACCATATTTGACTGTTCTGTGTGCTCTCGAGGTTGTTTACTTCTATTGTATTGGGATGGTGGAAATCCTGGGCAATGGTGGGCCACTCCAGTTCAGTGACATCGGCTTGAAGTTGACCATGGTAGGCATATTTACACCACAGAAATCAGCAAATAGTGCAAATCAGTGCTTGATTTTTTGTTTTGTTGACTATGTAGACTTAAGGAAGTGAAGGAGAAAATGCTAATGCTGCAGATTAAACATAAAAGTGTGTCGTGTATGGCTGCTACGTTGTGACTAGCACAAAAAATGTGAGGAAATATCCTTCTAGTGTTCGAAAACCATTATCTGATTCAGCAAAGAAGTCACTCATGTCACTGACGAACGCATGTAGTTCTGACATATGTCTTCGTTTTTCACTTTTGTCCTACTCATTAATGTAAATGAAAGTATCAACCACTCTTTAGGGTAGATCTACACTCGCTCATCACATGCAACCTAGGATGGTTAGGGATACCAGAGTTCATAAAAAATTGGCAAAAACCTTCTGAGTATGTGAAATTATAATAAAGTTTTGCTTATTTTATTTGTAAATTTTGTGCTATGCACCCTTCAGATGAGTAAAGTTTATAAAAAACCCGTGTACCCATATATACAAGCAGCCTCCCACCCCTACCCCCCCACTCCTGTGCAGAGAGCTGGTTGTTAAACATTCACCAGCACATCATTGCCCTAAGTGCCTTTACAAATATAAACTAGTGAATTCTTCCTTGGGAACCCCAAGTAGGGAGGCTCGTTCGGAGGCAGTCTTATCTACTGGATTCTGTGCTTCTTGAGTAAAGAGCCCATCTCCAATTCAATCCTTTATCTACTGTGTTGCCTAGCATAGAGCCTGTATTCAGTAAGCGCTCAAAAATGTGGATGAAGAGCATATCTCAATACAAGCATTCCAGTTAATGGTTAGTTGCATAAGATACCCATGGTCAGAAGAAAACACGGGAAGGGCCGAGGGTGGGGCACAGACATGTCGACTCCACTGTCCACCATAGTTCAGGACTAGCAGTTAGGATGAAATCGCTGTTTTACTTTCAAGAAGCTCTCCGATCGTACACAAGCATTGGTGGCTGGGCTTGGCTCTCTGTCCCTCAACCATCTTCTCTGCTTATGGTGCAGTCTTTGGAAGCCACCTTATTTAAGGTACGAGGTATCGATGCGGTGGGGCGTGGCGAAGAATGCAGCTGGGATGAGGAAGGAGAGGGGATAAGGGATGAGGAGGAGGTGAGATCAGACTAGCTCTACAATTATACGGGCGCGCATGATAGCTTTGCTAGGTGTGGCAGGGACTGTGCTGCATCTTTTTCAAACAGTATTTTATTTAAACCTCACGATTGGCTTTGTGAAGTCACAGTACCAATCCACCTTACACTTTTGACAGTTGAGGCTCGGCGAGGTTAAATAACCTAACCAGTCGGTAGCAGAGCTGGGATGCTGGAGACTCTACTGGCCGGACAGCCTCTCAGACAGAATGAGGTGTGGCAATAGCACGGGACCATCTCTTCTCACGCCTCCTGGTGCCCTGGCCATGGGTAATGTTTGGGATTGTATTTTGGTGTTTATGAGTCTGCCCCAAGAGAACATTTGGGCTTTTGGGGAGCGGCTTCTCGAGTCACCGGCACATTGGGAACTTTGCTGGAGCAAGAGAGGTTGCTAAGGGCTCTGCTGCTCTGGGCTGGGAATTTGCCTGGCTTCTTTCACGCAGGTCAAGTCCTCAGGCCCTGGAGGAGGAGGGGCTCATGAGGAAGCCCGTTGCGTGCCAAGTTCATGCTTAAAGCACCCTAGGGAGGGACACTCCAGAACACGCCTCAAGCAGCTTGTTCTACTGTTTCATAATTTTTACTTCCAGGAATTTCTAATTTACATCTGTCCTGAGTTTCTCACCAGATTTTAGAACATTTCCCATACCAAGGGTGTCCTGTTAACAGGGAATTCACATAGCAGTAGTCTTTGGGGACATGATGGGTCTCGGGTTCTGAGACGTTTTCAAGTTGTGTTCTCAGAGGAAGCTGCCAGCTTCCAGGCACCAGTTTTCATGCAAGCCAGGCCAGAAAGTGTAGGTGTGTGAGTAGCCCGCCGTCTGAATGGGTGGCCACTTCTCACCACCTGGGTCTAGTTGCGGTGCATTTGCTAATTCCGCACAAAGGCCTGTGACGTGGGCTGTAGTAACGCGTCTCACGAACAGCACGCTCGGCAGTAATGTGAAGGTAACGTGCCATATTCCGTAGGAATTCTGCTGGCATCTAGCTAGCAGGCCTTAATGCCCACTTATTGTCAAGTGTCTAGGAACCACTTTATCGCCCACAAATTGCCAAAGCGATTTCCCCCTGTGTGAGTACGAACGTTGTGCGTGCCATTTAATGAGGTCCTTGTGAACTCAGGAACCCTAGTAAATATAAAGTTCGTATAAAGTCCCAGGTCATAAATCAAGCAACGATTGCAAATGACCTTACTGTCTAAAGGTCAGATGTGCTTGGTCCCATCAAAGGACTTTGATCTTCTGTAGTGTCCAAGGACGTGGCAACTCTTTGTTCCAGTGGCCTCATTTCAAGGGTTTCTTCAGCCTGTGCATTTCCTGAGATCTACCAGGAGCTCCCAAGTTCCCTCAGCTGGCCATTTGTTGCATTTCTGTCCCGACAGCCCCTCACAGGGGCAGTCACGTTCACCTCTCCTGTTCACGGAATTTTTCCCCTGTGACACTTGTGAATACTAAATGAACAGGGCTATTTGAACCCACCCCACTTAGAATCTAAACTTCTGTCACTATAGTTTCGGCTAGATTTAAGATCAAAGGCAGAGGTAAAAGTCGGTGTAGCAATGCAAAGCATTAATCTCCTATGCCAGTTGTGTTCACTGTTGCTTTTTTAAAAAACATGTCAGTAGCTTGACATATTATTCATTTATATGCAATCGGAAGAATTTCCTTTGCTTCGTGCCACACATTTAACCCACGCACCATTGTGGGACTTTTCTGTTGTCATCGTCGTTGTTTTTATCAAAGGTCATCTCCATACGAAAACTAAGCCCAACAGAGTAAATGCCATGCACCACACCCCTCGCTCTCCTTTATCCTTTTGATACCATTTTCCCTGTGATGTAACTGAGTGATTTTGCAGCAGTAAGCTCCAAAAATTAAACCTGAACTTTCCAAATAGCTCCCTAATAACCGTTGCCCAAATCAATGGGGCTCCATGAATATTTTGACACAGTTTAAATGGGTTTGTATCCTCACCACTGAGATCGGGTGATTTAGCCTGTCAGGCTGCAAATGTGGAAATATCACCTCTCACTGAGCAAAGTCCAATATCTCATTAGAAATGAAAATAGAAGAGAAGGGGAGCACAAATGCTGTCAGTGGCGGTGAGGAAAGAAATTAAACCTCCGGAGGCCTGTATATCTTATACAAAAGATTATGCACTGCCAGGCTATATAAATCATGCCAGGGCTCTGGGGCCGCAATGGACTAGAAAATAAAAAACCATAAAAGTGTCATATTGAAATACAGTCGCCGAGAATTCTTTTATGATGAGTCTAAATTCGCCTGACATTCTCGCAAATTCAGGGGCCTGCTCGGGTTGTTTATACCCGGCCTTTCTCTGTCAGTCACGAAGTCCCAGTTTCCACAGCAAATTATTCTAAACAGGGCTTATTATCAAGGCATAAAAAAGTTAAAACACAGATGGCTGGAGAGTTCCTGTTTAATTTAAATGCCCTGTGGCCCACATCAATGTGAGTCTGTCTTGTCTTAGATTTACTATCGATAAATTGGCTGCACTTATTAGATGGCAGAGCCCTAAGATGTTGGTGGGGAGTATTTCAAATAGAATTAACATGAAGAGATGCAGAGCTGTATCCTGTCATCTGTGAAATATGGAGAAGGACAAGCCGTACATAAACAGGTATGACCACTCGTACCCGGGTCGACGTGGGCTGGCGTGACTCTACCAAGAGGGAGAGGAGTTATACCCGTTATGGGAATTAATTACAGACATGGGCTTAATTACTGGTGCTGTTTTCTCCCTGGGTTAAAAAAAAATTTTTTTTTTAAATAAATGATCAGCATAATCCAAGCAAAGGGTGATCCACATTTTCAGAGCAAATAAAGGAGGTTTGGGCCCGGAGAACCAAACAGGGTCTCTATGAGCATTTTATGTGGAATGACACAATGCCAGTTTGTGAAAATATGGGCCGGCTCTCTCCTTGGCTGATTTATCTTGTGGCCTTGCTTGTACATCAGCCAGTCAGTTGGCAACATTTGCTGGGTCCTTGTTGTGCTCAGGGCATTGTGGTGGGCGGCTGGGAAGGTTGAAAAGATGCAGGGAAGCCTCTATGCTAGAGGCCAACCATTAGAGCCCAGGGGACCTGAACTAGGCACCCCGAGGAACGGGATCCTGGGCGCACCGAAAGTTGCCACCAAGTGTCTCCTTTATGTGCAAGGACACCTGCATCGTGGAGCACTGGGGCGCCTTAACCATCAACAGGAGTGGGTGGGAGCCGGACAGACCTGGGTTCGAGAACTGGCGTTGCCTTTTAGTAGGCGTGTGTCTGTGAGTCCATGGTAAAGTCCATGCTTTCTCTGATCTTTGATTTCTCTAAGAAGAAGAGAATAATCTGACCGGCCTCAGGGGGTGTATATAAGAATCGAATGAGAGGACATATGTGGGGACCTGGCATGATGCCTGGCCTATCGTCAGTGCTCAGCTCGGCAACCACGTGGCAAGCTAAACTAGCACCTGTCACTCTGACCCTGGAGTTACGGAGAGCTTTTGTGACCCACTGAAGTAGCCAGTTAAATATCCAGTTAGAATGAGGGACCGATGTCGTTCCTCGTGCCCTTAGATCAGTATTGCTCAGTTTCCTTCTTGGAGGGCTATGAAGGGCCCACCCATCTGTACCCCAAATCAAACACCTCCTTCTTCCCTCCACACAAAAAAGATTATCTCCCTTTCAGAAGTGAGAGCACATTCTAACATCTGGGACAGAACCTCTCCAGAGGAGGTGGCTCACTCCAGTCACGTGGCCTGATCTGCCGCCATTACTAAAGGTTATTAGGTGACTCGACTGGAACTTCTTCTGGACCCTGCTAGGACTTCAGGTTCCATTTGGAGAAATCCCAGTTTAAATAGACTTCATGGCAATTCACTTCAGTCAACCCTATTGAAGACAAGGGTTCTACCTGCTATTTGTACTGGAGTCCAAGGTGAACTCTCACCTCATTATCCCCCCGAGACTGAGTACTGCAAAATGTCAAGCAGAACATGGTGCACTGGTCCCCGGTGCCAGGGGAGGGCTCCCACTCCGTGGATAGCAAAGACCATCACGATGCCAACCACCAGGATAGAAGTCCAAACACTTCTGCCCGCTGCATCTTGGTATCAGAGTCGCCAAGGAAAACACACCACAGTGCAGCAGTGCGGATGGAACAACCCTCCTGCTCATACCTAGAGAGAAGAGACAGAGCAAAATCAGCTCCAGTCATGTGCCTCAGTCCCTCACGGCTACAATGGCTAGCAGGCCACTCACAGCCGATGCAAGGCAATTGTCCTACGTGTCCGTCTCATGCTACAGCAGAAGGACCCTGATCCTATTCCTGTGTAGTCAGAAATACTGAAACAAACGCTCATTGAGCCTGAAACAGGGAAAGATATTCCCACACACGGCGATAAGCCCGGTGCAGGCTGGTGGGCTCCTTATCTTCAGGTAAGGAGGTGGTCCAGTCCCATGACCTATTCTTATGTGGCCCAGGGTGGAAAGACTACATGCATGAGGCTGCCATTACCAACGCAAAGTAATGGTGGGGTTCTCCCTACCTGAGATGAAGGAGAAATGCTCCAGAAATTTTTCCCAAAAACAAAGGGGTCGAAGACAAGCTTACCGGTTGCAGCCTGTGGCTTTATTACTCACCTGTGTGGTCTGACTCTGGGTGGGGGTGGGGAGGGGGCAGAAAGCAGACCAAGGAGGAAACCTGCGGCGTGAGCTGCTCCTCTCCTTCAGGTTTGCTTTGCAGGCTTGGCCCCGGAAACTCCAGCTCCACTTAACATTTTCCCTAGCTCTAAGGAAAGAAAGCAACTCAGCCGATGCTTGGCTAACTGTGGGCAATCAAAGACTCCTGAATCTTCACTTATAAGATTCACCCTAGTTCATGCCTCCAAATGTCTTTGCCTTCTGGAAAGTCAGCTTTCCTCAGAATTTGAAACTTGGCTTTGGTCAAAGAACTTTGAAATTGAACACTATATCTCAAGATTGATAACCCAGTGGGCGTCAAGACCACATTTGTTTCTTGCCCAGCACTTTTCAGTGGAGGAGGGATGAATGTGGAAGGGTGGAGAGGAATACCAAGGTCTGCATGGGGTGTTCTGCTCCCCAACCCCCACCCCCTACACACATACATACTACGTTACCTGCCTTTCACCTTCTCTTTCGGCCTTCAGGCCCACTGGTTCATCACTGTGAGGGACTGCCTGGAAATTAGGCCTCCTGGCTTTTCCATGTTGCCGCTACCTGGGTGGGACTGCGGGGCAAGGCGCTAGTGGGTTTACTCTTGAGGTAGATGCTCTTGTCCACTGTCCAGATCCTCCTCCAGGACCCAGGTATAATTCCCCCACTGCCAGGAGCTCTGCCTCCTGGTGCCTTACAGCTGAATCCCTGCCCAAGAATTGCCTTTGGCCAAAGAGGGCTGCCTTGCCCAAAGTTCTGACCCCTCCTCGGAGGCGTCTTGCGTCCAATGACTTGCCAGTGCGGGGAGCTTAAAGACCCAACACTCTTGCCTCTGAAGGGCTACCTGTGGGCCTGGCTGGGGTGTCTGTTGTGACCATAGCACAGCTTAACCTCTTCTTCTGCCCAGTCCTGATTGCCCTGTGCACCCACAGGTGTGGTTCCTGAGTCCACTCTCCAAATCTCCTCCTGCATACAATCTCATCTCAGAGCCTACTTCCCAGAGAACCTGATCTGTGACAACTCTCCCAAGGTCTCCTGGGAGGAGGAGTTCTGCAATTCGAGAGGGAGAAAATGCAATGACAAGTCATCAGTGATGTAAATTCAATATTCAGACCCTGTAGCTAACTTCCCCTCCCTCTTTCCTAGGTGGGTAGGTGGGGGGGGGGGGCGGAATATCGTTATAGTTACAATTAGAATAAAGTAATGTGCTAATGAGGTGGTTGATCCATATTTCTTTTGCTAGAGGGTCATCACCATCTGAAAAGACCATATCTGTCAAATCCTAAAGACTTTGATATATTCTTAGGCAAATTTCCATGTTTGGGGGCAATCTAAATATAAATCTTTGGGGAGGCCTGAGGCCTGGTTTATGAGTAGGTGATTAGTAGATCACCTAATGTATGTGATTTAAATTAAATGGTACAATCCTCTTGCATTATGTCTAAAATTTCAATGAAGTTCTGATATTTGAGTTTTGAAAAATTAATAGTCTCTTATCAATATAAAAAATAGGAGATTAATACCTCATCAACTCTTAGTTGTCAACTAGCTTAAAGCAAGGCTAGTACTTGGAGTGGAGGATGTGGGTGTGCAGGTGCAAGAGGGTATAAGGTGAGGTGAGGGAAGCAAAGACAAGGTATATTTTATGGTTTCTAGCTTATATACACTTTATATTTTAAAGAAACAATTGATTATTTTCATCGTCATGAATTTATTATTACAGTTACCTTCTATTTTTGGTACGTGTTTCTGGTCTTCTATTTATGGGTAGTGATAGGAGGTTTTCTTTAAAAATAAATTTAAGGGGCACCTGGGTGGCTCAGTCCTTAAGCGTCTGCCTTCGGCTCAGGTCATGATCCCAGGGTCCTGGGATCGAGCCCCGCATCGGGCTCCCCGCTCAGCAGGAAGCCTGCTTCTCCCTCTCCCACTCCCCCTGCTTGTGTTCCCTCTCTCGCTGTCTTTCTCTCTGTCAAATAAATAAAATCTTTAAAAATAAATAAATAAATAAATAAATAAATTTAAATACAAAATGAATCTATTTAAATAAAATATCTACTAGTACAAGTGGCCTGCAGGTATTGTAAAAAAAAAAAAAAAAAAACCACAGTGGTGGTATGTGAATAACGACAGTTTAGTTGTAAAATCTGTAGGTGCAAGGTGCTAAAGAAAATTAGAGAAAAGAGATCATTACCTAGCACATCGTGGGAGCCTAGCAAATATTAAATAGAATCCCGAATGACACCATACAGAATTCATGTCAAATTGTTAAAACTGCTTAAATTTTTGTTGGTGTTTTTGATATGCACCCTCCTACCCCACCATTGCATAGTGTGCAAAATTGTTTTAGGGCTTTTAGCTCTAGCACATTTACACTGTCTATGAAATTTTATTACTTATCATGCCTGTGGTATTACTGCTCGTTAATTACATACCCAACATGTATCAGGTATCAGTAAAGCTCATTAATTAAACATAAAAGCTAGAGGATTTACAGAGAATTTGGGGAAAAAAAAAATTCCTCAGTCTGGAAGACTTCCAGACTAAATATAGAAACTTGAGACAATTGGTGGTTTTCAAACTTTGCAGACACAGAACATTCTGTTCGAATAAATCTTCCCAGGAAGCCCAGAGTAACAAGGAGAAAACTACGCAGAACTGCTTGGTGGGTGGGGGTGCTGGGGACATAGGAGTCCTTCTGTGCAGCCCCGGCAAACTGTCCCCACCCTTGAGGCTCACAGGGTGTGGCGCTCTGTTTGAAAACCTCTGACCTGGAACAGTTTTCTGTCCCCTTCTGTCTGCACCTGTCATTCTGTGTCCCAAGCATGGTCAAGGGGGATTTATTTTACCCTATGATGCAGTAACCCTATATTCTCTCTGAGAGTAGACAGGCATGTTTTGTCCAAGAGACAAAATACATAAGTAAATAAGAAAACATCTGGATTGATAGGAGAAACAAACAACCGCCTCGACCGTAAGCTCCGTGCAGGGCCCAGCTGCCGGCTTGTTGGCTGCTGCAGGGCCCCGGCATCTGGCAGGACTCCTGAGGCCCACGGGCGGCTCAGACGCAAGAACCCCGCCAAGAGAAAAGTCAGGGAAGGATACATTTTGAGGAACGGAGTTAACGGGTGAAAAGTGTGCGCATTTTCAGGACTTTGACCAAGGAGTTATCAGACAGAGCAGCGGGGGCTGGGGGCCAGGCCGAGGTAATCTAGACGGAGGGAGCCCCGAAGGCCGTGGTGCTTGGTTGGGGCGAAGGGAGTGGTGATGAAATAGGAAAGAAAATGTGAGTCCACGACACTCAGGAAAGAAACAGGAGTGGTGATGGGTGGGGTTTGGGGACTTGGACTACAAATGATTTTTGTCTCCATCGCAAAGCCTCTGTGTGAAGGGTTGGAAAGGTCATAATAATTTTTCGAGAAGTGGGTCAGAAGTTTAGCTCACGGGGTAAGGGGAGAGCTGCCTTGGAAGACATGACTTAGCGGCCTCCAGCTGTGTGGGGCGCACGCCGTCATCCAGATGGAAACGGGGCACCTTGGCGACGGGCAGTTGCCCTGCTGAGCTCCCCAGCCAGAGCTGGGACAGGACACATAAAGAAGCGTCCTCATGTCATTCGTGTACAAACTCTCCTCCCTCCACCCTGCTGCTCCTCCCTTCACCCCTCCGAGCCATCTCACCGGGCACTGGGTGGCCGCCACCTCTTCCCCAAGCTTTCCCAGACAACCCAGCCCTTAGAAAGCTCATCCACGGGCGCCTGGGTGGCTCAGATGGTTAAGCATCTGGCTTCGGCTCAGGTCATGATCCCAGGGTCCTGGGATCGAGCCCCACATCGGGCTCCTGGCTCAGCGGGGAGCCTGCTTCTCCTTCTCTCTGCCTCTCTCCCTGCTCATGCTCTCTCTCTGTATCTCTGTGTCTCAAATGAATAAATAAAATCTTTTTAAAAAAAGAAAGCTCATCCAGCACTGAACACTTCTAGTCCTCGTGGCCTGAGAGATTATCGACACCTGTCCCGGCCTGTGTGCCTCAGTGGATGTGTACATGGGCTGTCTCCCTGCCTGGATGGAAAGGACCTTGAGGGGAGGATCTTCTCTTTCTTTACACTTTCCATATGACTTTCTCCCAGACCTCTCATGGGGCAGGTAACAAGGCCAGGCTGGTTGAACAACACTGATAAATAGCACAGCTTCCAGAATGCTCCATTTCCAGGCCACGTCTGTCTGTACTGTTTTTTGGACTATCCAGCCCATGACGGCCTCCAGACCAGGTCTTGGGACATCTGTGCAGCCTTAACCGTTCCTGCAGACAGAGGGAGGAACATCACTTCCTAACACAGGAGAGCTGGGGTTAGCCGAGCTTTGGGAGAAAGGCATGTTTGGGGCTTTTCCTGACTCCTGGTTCTGGGGTTTGGTTTCAACAGTTTCCTTCCATCTAGACTCCTATAGCCCTCGCAGCAACAGAGATTTATGCAATTCACTCTCAAAATAACAATGGCTGGGGCCCACGGGAGCCTGGGGCCTCTTACTGGTAGGAAGAGAATTTGCCTCTTGACCTGCTAAACACATGAAGGGCTGAGGTCCTAAGACAAGGTGATTTCCTTGAGCACAGCACCATGTGAGGAATCGCTCTGGGACATGGGGAGACTCCCGAACCCAAGGCAGCAACAGCAGGGAGAAAATTTTCTGCGCCAGGGTTACCCCAATTAGCTACCAATGGGCATTTGAGATTTCTTCAGGAGGAACGGTGTCCCCCGGGCCCTGGAAGGTCTTCCCAAAGCTGCCTGCGACGACTGGGGGGAGGGTGCAGATCTCATCCCACTGTTGGCCTGTGGTTTTCTTCTCTACCTCCACCCGAGCTCTTTTCCCAGGACACAGTGTCCTTCCGTCTATCCACCAAAGCAGAGGGGGCTGCGCTCGGAAGACCTCCGCTTTCACCGAGCAAGCCACTCATGGGGCAAAAATGAATGTTCCACGAGGAATGAGAGAGTGGAAGGCTTTATCTCTTTGAGCAAAAAGAACAAATTTAGGAATAAGAAAGCTGGGGCTGGATTACCCTTGAGACTTAATGACCAGAACTAAGATCTGGAGTGTCTACCGAGGGTTTTCATCACCTTGCCTGACAGTCGGATGCCTCTCAGTTCAAGGAGGCCACTGAAGTGAAACTGAAGGCTGTTTTTCACTCATGTCTCATTGGAAGCTGGCGGCCCGCTCACCTGCTCCACTTGGCTGCGTCTTGCCCGCCTCTCTGCTCAAACACCATCTTGACTTGGCAGCACTACAAGACAGAATAAAAACATACACTTCTACCCAAATTCCTGTCTCCTCTCATTTACACAGAAGATTAAATGATTTCTTGCTTTGTCTTCTACTATAAGGATTCTTACTGCCTTATTCCTGTTCTGTCTACATCAACTGGGAGAAAAGAGTTATCAAGTAACTAAGATGTCACAACAGTTCTCACAATGAAGTATTATTCCCATTTCACAGATACGGAGAGTTACCAATATAACATCCATCCACCCATCTCCACCCAAAAAATGTCCCCTGAGTGTCTGTTTTGAGCCAAGCAAAGTGCTACTTTGGACTCCAAATCCACAGCTCTTTCTACCTTATCAGAGATTATCTCAGTAATATCCTCCTTGATTAAGAGGAGCTGGGTTCATTCAACAAATACTTTTGAGGCACCCCCAATGTGCTGGCACATTTTTTTTTAAGTTTATTTTCTTTTTTTTTAAATTTTATTATGTTATGTTAATCACCATACATTACATCATTAGTTTTTGATGTAATATTCCATGATTCATTGTTTGCGTATAACACCCAGGGCTCCATTCAATACGTGCCCTCCTTAATACCCATCACCAGACTAACCCATCCCCCCACCCCCCTCCCCTCTAGAACCCTCAGTTTGTTTCTAGAATCCATAGTCTCTCATGGTTCGTCTCCCCCTCCGATTTACCCCCCTTCATTTTACCCTTCCTACTATCTTTAAAAGAAAAAAAGAAAAAAAAGTTTATTTTTTTAGTAATCTCTACACCCAACGTGGGGCTCAAACCCACAACCCCGAGATCAAGAGTCGCCTGCTCTTCTACTGAGCCAGCCAGGCGTCCCTGTGCTGGTACATTCTAAATGCAACCAAAAAAAGGAAAAACAAAACCCCAAAGAAAAATTCATGCCTTTACGAAGCTTGCATTCTAACTGAGGGAGACAAACAATAAAAATAATTAAAAAACTAAGCTATGGAACATGTTAGTGACACACGCGGTGGAGAAGAACAAGGCAGAGAAGGTGGAGGGGTGCTTAACAAATCTTATGTCAATAATATTTTTTCCATAAAATTAACAAGACTTAAGCAGAGATAACATTCACCATAGAATGTTCCTTGGGATTAGCAACTTCTCCCCCTAAAGTATTTCAGGAGCAGCTAAAGCTGCTCTCTCCTGCTCCTTCTTGCTTGGGCTGACTGTGTCCCACGATGTGCCCGCTGTTGTGAGATTTTCCTCATGAATGAAAATAGAACGGCTTGGTTCCTCCATCCATAGCAAAGGAGCTACGGCAGAAATAACTTGTGTGCATTTCCCCGGCTACATTTAGTTAAGTTATGCCTCTTCATCTTCTTCTTCTTCTTTTTCTCTTTTAAAGATGTACCATAAAACCTTATTGACTGAGCTCAGCAATTTGAAATTTATGATGCTTTAGATAGGCTTTGGCTTGAGATTGCCTTGAGGAGAGGTGGTTGTAAGCAAATTAAGAATAAAAATAAAATTGCTAAACGTCACACTAATTAAGGGAATAAGTTGCTTTTTTATTATTTTGAATAAGTTGTTTTAAACACATCAGAGGGACTAAATCATACTTGACTGATATGCTCATTATAAATAATTCTTACCTATTTCTAAAAGCAGGAGCCAATTATATACTTGCTACCTCAATCTAGACTCATAAAATTGTGCTTCAAGCCCATGTGGATTTGAAAGTAATAAAATGGCTTTTATTAAACAAACATTCTAGAACTCACAGTTCACTAAATTGAGATCCACCTTGTACCCAAATTTAGCTAGATTTTAACATGTATGGCACATCTCCAACCTGGGTTTTTCCTATAGCCTATTTCAAAGACGTATTTGTTCAGCCTTATCAGTAAGGTACTCAATCATGCTTCCCTTGTATCAGGCACCTCAAGGGCAGGAGATAACACAAATGTGTTTGGTTTTTAATAGCTGGAAATATGTCTACGTGAGGTTGATTGTATTTACCCAATGCCAGATATCTGAAAGACGTGTGAAAAATTAAGGTAATCATCCGTGCTTCCAAATGGCTGGATGTTGGAGTCACATTTGCAAAACCTAGGTTACACTTCCATGTCAGATTTGGGACACTTTGGGAGGTTGGGAGTGGGATGGGGATGGGTGGTGGCAAATGCCAGACTGGGTGGGTATGTAGGTGGTAGCGGAACTGACGCACAGAGGTGCTTAGGTCACTGAATCTATATGCATGTAGAGACGCATCATTTCATTCCTGAGACACTAATTCCAAGGCTGAGAGTCCAAATCTATTTTATGTTTTCTTTTTGTTATTTAGAAAAAATTCAGAAATATACCAAGAGGAAATAAAAATCACCCTGATCCTATCAATGAGAGATAGCTACTGTGATGATTTTGATATATTTCCAGTAAGTGTCTTTTTATTTTTTCCTTAATGCAAACACATTGAAAAAACAAACATTGGGATAATATTGTTTATACAAGTTTATATGCTACTTTTCCCACTTACTACGATTAGGGCATTTTTTTCATGTTAATAAATACTTACTGAAAACAAATATCTAATGGCTACATCATAATTTATTCAACCTTTCCCTTGTCGAACATTTAGGTTGCTTTCATTTTTCCTTGCTTATAAATAATAAACATTCTTGAACATAAATATGTTAACAGCTCTGACAAATTACTCCAGGTACTTATTCTTGGTTACTTTCCCTACCTTCAGAGAGGCTTATGGAGACAGAAAGTGTGCCTGAGATCTAGATGAGAGACCCAATGGCTGATTTGTGGCAAGAAGGTTTTGGAGTCGCATCGATCCAATTACATTTAATAAATTAATTTCTTTAATTGCTTGTTTGACAAGAATTGATTCAAGTTACACTATGTGCTAGGCACTCTAGGGGACCGCAAAAAGACTTTGAGGAGTGCAGCATCTTGTTAGAAAGACATACTTTAGACAACATTGAGAAAATCCTCGATTGTGTTTGCTAGTAATAACTGCTAACAGTTATAGGGAACTTCCTCTATGTTGTTCTGGGTGTTGTATGGACATTTACTCAATTCTCACAATAGCTACTCTTATGATCATGAACCCCATTTTACAGAGAGGTTAATTGATTTGCTCAAGATCACAGACCTAATAAGTGATGGAACTGTGATTTGAATTGAATTGAATCACATTGCCTGTGATTTGAATCCAGGCAACGAAGCTCCTGAGTCCATATTCTTCACAAGCCACGCATATCTTGAATATACCAATGTAGAGAAGAAGTATTATAGAAGGATTATGTCTAGGTAAGCATTTTCGAGAGGTGAGTTGTTTGCTTTTGCATTTTGTAAACTTTCTATAATAAAGCAGTTTAGGGTTTTATTGTCAAGGCTATTCTGATGTAATTTTCCCCAGTGCTTAGAATGTTAATGAGAATTACTAACTCAAGAGAAGCAAATCATCTCATGCAGTTTGGGTAAGTGAATTTTTGAAGGTAGAAAAGCTATCATTCCACCTGCCTTGTCTCAAGAAACTTCTTAGGGGAAGTGTTGGGAAAATAATATTATTTTGTAATAAACCCAATAAGGCAATGGATTTGCAATAAGGAACTAATTTAATAGATACCTTGCTCGTGTTCCTAGTATAATAATAAAAAAAAAAGTTTGTTGACTGGATGAATGAACGAATGTGTGAACAATACTTGAGGCTGCAGGGCTTAGAGATGAATAGTACTATGACCCAGACTCAGTGGTATGCCGATACCAACTCCTACTGGGTCATATTTCTTTCCAACGTTGTGTTCAGTGACTTGGCATTAGTGGGAAACCAGCCATGGTGGGAATATTGAAACCACAGAAGTCAGCAGATGCTACCAATCAGGGCTTTTTTGTTTTCTTGGAGAGCTGGTTGTTAAACATTAGCAGCACACCACTATCCGGGCTTATTAGAAAATTCATAAGTGAGAAGAAATTCTGCGAATCCAGGGGAAGAAAGAGGGAATTGTATTAAGAATATCAATTTGAACGCTTTTCTCCTCCTCCTCAGTCTTGAATCATTACGTCTGTTGCTCTTTTATTGAGTTATTTCAGAGTATGGAGAGACTTTGTTAAGAGAGTTGAGATATTTAGGTAGTTAGGGGGTGAGTGCAGTTGAATTCTAAAGGCTGTTTAGGGCAGGACAAAAGAACGATAAATAGCTCAGGGGCACTCTCAGTTTCAGCTGAGATCAACTTTCCTTTCCAGTCCTACAGCATTAATGGCGCCCATAATTCAAGCGGGGAGTGTTGGTGGACACCCATCTGCGAAGCGCATGGTTAAATAACATTTGCATGCAAGGACGAGAAAATGGGCACGTTCAAGCTGGAAGAAAATCTTACACAACATCTGGTCCAATCCCCTCATTTCCCAGATGAGGAAAAAGAGGACCTAAGAGTGTGGAAGGGAATTTTCCAGTGCCATGGGGCTGATTGATTAATTAATTAAAATGTTTTTTTACTTTTATTTATTTTTATTTTTAAAATTATTATTATTTTTTTATTACGGGACTGATTTCTAATAAGCATCTGGATCGGACCGCCTGGTGTGACTGTCAGCTCGCCACTTCCTTGCTATTTGACATTGGACAGGTTACTTCACCTCTATGTGTTTTCTCAGCTATAAAACGAGGATGTTGCAGGGATTAAATAATACATGTAAAGAGCTTACAAGTGGTAAGATCTCAATAAATATTAATAGCACAGAGCCTTTGTGATAATACTGGTTACTCTTATGGCCAGAGAGAGAAAGAGAGAGAGAGCGTTCAGAAAAGAAAGCTATATTAATATGCTGAAAACTAGCATACTACTAATTAATAATATATTAATTCAATATGTTAATATATTGAAAACCAGCATAGACATTAGCAAGACATTAACATTTTGAAATTTCCAAGCTAAGATATTTCCCCTAAATCAGATTGTGCAGATGTTCTAGTGAATGATTCACCAACAGGGCTAGTTATTCCATTATTCCATCCTTTTTTCTTTTTAAACTTGAGAGGATTTCTAGCTGGACGAGAGGCCCACTAATCTCCAGGCAGCTTTAGACTGGCGTATGCTCCCTCAGACCTTTTCCTGGAGAATGTTTAAGGAAGCCTCTCCTTGCTGCAGTTGGGGTAGGTCCCATGCCCCTTGATGTTGAGGGGGACTGTACCCGGGGCTGCATCTTCCCTCACAAGCCTCTGCCACCAGCAGTAAGGGTCAGAGGAGGAGACTCTGGCCTGCGCATGCAGTTGGCCCAGCATCAGGAAGGCGCTGCATGGAGGGCCTGCGGAAAGTCCAGGAGCTAGGAGGAGGCCCGGGCTGGGCCCCTCCTCACATAGTCTTCTCCCTACACGCGCACAGATAACACTCACAACGTGTTCAGTGAGCTGGGAGGATGCAGCATGCAGGTTATAGGGGCTGGCTCTGACTTTCTGGGGCCCCTTTCCTCGCTCTACCACCTATTCTCTCCCTTTCCATGGGCAAAACATTTAACTTCGTTGATCCTCCATTTCTCATCTGTGAAATGGGAATGACAGTTGTACCCGCTTCGTAGGATGGTGGAGAGGCTCAACTCAAGCGATAAGCGAAAAGCATTTAGGACAGCAGATGGTACATAATGAGCACAAGATTTTATGCTTTGTCTTGTTTTGATTTGATTCCTTAGATTTTTTAAAAAAGATTTTATTTATGAGAGAGAGAGAGAGAACGAGTGGGGGGTGGGGAGATGGAGAGGGAGAAACAGACTCCCCGCTGAGCAGGGAGCCCAACTTGGGGCTCAATTCCAGGACCCCGAGATCATGACTTGAGCCGAAGGCAGATGCTTAACCAACTGAACCACCAGGTGCCCCTATTCATTAGATTTTTATTGTGGTAAGATACATGTAACATACAATCTACCATTTTAACCACTTAAAGATACACAATTCAGTAGCATCAGCACATTCACATTGTTGTGCGGACACTACCCCAGCCATATCCCAAACTGTTTCATCACCCCAAACGAAATCTCTGTGTCCCCATCACCTTCTCTCCTCTACCTCTGCTAACCTCTCTTCTATTTCCTGTCTCTATTATTTAGACTATTCTAGGTACTACATATCAGCAGAGTGATGCAATATTTGTCCTTTTGTGTCCGGCTTATTTCACTTAGCATAATGTCCTTGAAGTTCATCCATGTTGTAGCATGTGCCCGAATTTCATTCCTTTTTAAAGCTGAATAATATTGCATTGTATGTGCCCACCACATTTTGTTCAGCCGTTCGTCTGTCAATGGATATTTGGGTTGTGTTCACCTTTTGGCTATTGTGAATAATGCTGATATGAATATTGGTGTACAAACATCTGTTTGAGTCCCTACTTTCAATTTTTTAGGGTATATACCCAGAAGTAAAATTGCCGGATCATATGGAAATTCCACGTTTAATTTCTTGAGAAGCCACTATACTGTTTTCCATGGCAGTGACCCCATTTTACATCCTCACCAACAGTGCACAAGTTTCAATTTCTCTACATCTGCACCAACACTTGTAATTCTTCCTTCCTTCATTCCTCCCTTCCTTCCTTCCTTCCTTTCTTCCTTCCTTCCTTCCTTCCTTCCTTCCTTCCTTCCTTCCTTCTTTCCTTCCTTCTTTTTGATAGCCATCTTAATGATGTGAGTGGTATCTCTTTGTGGTTTGGGCTGCATTTCTCTAATGATCAGTGATGTTGAGCATCTTTTCATGTGCTTATTGGTCATCTGTATATCTTTTTTGGAGAAATGTCTATTCAAGTCCTTTGCTCATTTTTTTAAAGATTTTATTTTTAAGTAACTCTACACCCAGTGTGGGGCTTGAAATCAGAGCACCAAGATCAAGAATGGCATGCTCTTCCAACTGAGCCAGCCAGGCTCCCCTCCTTTGCTCATTTTTAAATTGGGTTTTTGTTATTCCTGCTGAGTTGCAGAAGTTCCTTAAATATTCTGAATACTAATCCCTTATCAAATATATGATCGCAAATGTTTTCTCCTGTTCTGTGGGTTGCCTTTTCACTTGCTTGGCAATGTCCTCTGATGAACGAAAATTATACATTTTAATTAGTCCAATGTATCTATTTTTTCTTTTGTTGCTTATGCTTTTGGTGTCATATCCAAGAAATTATTGTCAAATCTAATGTCATGAAACTTTCCCCTTATGTTTTCTTTTAAGAAGAGTTTTACAGTTTTACCTCTTTATGTCTTTGATCTATTTTGAGTTAGTTTTTGTATATGGTGTAGTATAAGTGTCCAACTTCTTTATTTTGCTTGTGGATATCCAGCACTGTTTGTTGGAAAAACTATCCTTTTCCCATTGAACGGTCTGGCACCCTTGTTGAAAGCATTTGACCACATAGGAGAGGGTTTACTTCTAGGCTCTTTATTCCATTTCATTGGTCCATGCATTTGTTTTTATGCCGGTACCACACTGTTTTGATTGCTGCTAATAAGTATTGAAATCAGGAAGTGTGAGTCTTCTAACTCTGTTCTTCTTTTTCGAAGTTGTTTTGGATACTCAGGGTCCTTTGAGATTTTATGTGAATTTTAGGATGGGTTTTTTATTTCTGCAAAAAAATGTTGGAATTTTGCCAGGGATTGCCTGTAATCTGCAGATCGCTTTGGGTAGAATTGACAGTTTAGTAATATGAAGTCTTCCAATCCATGAACATGAAATGTCTTTGTATTTACTTGTGTCTTCTTCGATTTCTTTCAGCAGTGTTTTGTAGTTTTCAGTGTCCAGATCTTTTGTCTCCTTTGTTAAGTTTATTTCTACTGTATGCTAGTTTATTTTTAACACTAAAATTGTGCTTTATTTGTGCCTGGCCCTATACCAAAAATGTTACAAATGTTACCTTTTTCAGTCCTTATAACTCAGTATTCTGCAGAGGAGGGAAACTGAGACAGGGGTACCAAAACAAAGGGATGATAAAAAGCAAATAAAATAGTAAATGAATAATATTATAGAAGAAATATATGTCAATATATACAAATATTTATGTATGTGGGCAATCTATGTGGTAAGATAAGTGAACAGGTTTGTATGTATGTGTGTGTGAGTGTGTGTGTGTGCGCCTACATGCGTGTGTGTCAATGATTTTTATGCCCATGTGTTTTGGGATGGTTAAAGGTGTGGCACATACCAGGGTAATATGAATTGACTTATGTATTTTCCTATAGTGTAGATAAATAATAGCCACACTTTGAAATTTTCCTACCCTATTATTATTTTCTTTTTGTAACATTCCCACTCCTCCTACTCCATGCCTTCTCAAAGTGCCACAAAGCATGTATTTAATTTTTAAGGTAAAGTAAATAAAGACTGTTTGGTCCATTGGGATCTTTTTTTGAGAGTTTCACAATAACTTTTGAGGTAACTAGAAACATCCAAGGGTATTAGGAAACCAGGGTTTTGCAAATTTAGTTTACTAAAACTTGGCTGGTTGATATTAAAATTGACCAGTTAAAAATATTTGCTTACTAAGGTCTTCAAAACAGCTCAAAGATAAATATCTACAGGGAAGTTTTCCTTTGGTTTCCACCCTTGTGCCATAGGATTGGGCTGTAAAAAGCCAGTCTGGGGCGTGGGGCCTGAGTTTCACAGTACGTCTGAAGCAGACGGGGTGAGAAGTTAGCCTCATCTGCCTGGGGAAACTTTGCTTGGGTTGATGGTAGGACACCAGCTTGAACAACAGACTCCGAGAGGGCCAACCTCTGCCCCCAAGACATCAAATTCAGGGTTGTCTGACCCTGGCCTCTCTGGGATTCTGGTCATTACTCAGAAAAAAAAGTCTCACTTGCCAAACTAGCTCCTGAATAACTTCCCAGCAGTAATGGAAATCATTCATTCATTCATGCATGCATGCATAACCACATCCGACGTGTACCTATCCAACTTCTTGCCAGGCAAAATACAGCGATGATGTCAAAGGCCAGTCTCAAGCAATAAGTAGAAGTTTATCAGGTGGATAAGGGAGGTGCATCAATCTGGGTCCAACTAGGAGAATAAAACTACCCTGCGACTTGAATGGGGGAACCTTAAAATGAAGAATTATTGATTATAGCAGGGATTGGAATAACAAGGTACTGACTAGTAAGAAGTAAAGAGAATGCCAGAGAACACAAGAATAGCAGATATAAGGAACAGCTACTATCTCCAGGGCTGAAATCCAGATCTTGTGAGAGGTGCGTGGCCTCAGCTTACTGCCTGGCAGAGAAGATGCTGTGCTATCAATGGGTCTTGCTGGCAATTTGCCATCTGGAACTTGCCAGCAACCTCACTCCCACCCTCAGTGTCAGGGGAAAGTTCTTCACAGTAAAGTGTCTCACGGGAGGTGCCCTGCTATGAAACGGTTGGAAATGGAGGGATGCCAGGGGGAGAGACTAGCCACTATGCACCGCTGGATCTGGGCACCGGGGAAGCCTGCTGCGCAAGCACTTGGAGACCAGGATGGGACCCCCTCCTCCTCCAGTGGTGTCTCTCCTGCACCCTCTACTGACAAAGCTTAACACGGTGCCAACTGGCAAAGAAACGATAATTAAAGGGCTCAGATCCATTTTCATGGGGAAGACAAAAAGGATGAATTTGGAGCTAAGAGGCAACAAACTGATAACCAGCACAAGAGAGGAGGGAATCCCAAGTGGAGGGAATGCCACATTCAAGGGCAGGAAGGCCTCAGAGAGCTTGCCATGTTCTGGGAGCAGCAGTGTTTCATTTTGGTAATCAGAGCAGCGTCCCCTACATCTATCTCCACATGTGTCTCTGACCTTTCTGATCACAGGGCATATTTCTGGGAGTCCGTGATGGTGGTTTTACAACCCTACGTGTAAAACCTCAGCACAATCAGGCTTAATAACTAGTCATCGATTGATTGCCTAATTGTTGCAACACTGAGGACTTTTCTGTTGCGCGAGTCTGTAGGAGCCATACCCGTTAGGGCACGGGACTTGCATTTTTAGAAGTATAGGGTCCAGAACATGGGAGGTGATTCTTCTCTACAACATCCGGAGTATGGTGTCCGTTCAAAAATCCCTACCTAATAAAGGTTACCGAAAGCCAAACAAAACAGTGGCAACAAAGAGTTGAAGTGTCCAAGATGGCCAAGTGTTTGGAAAGCTTATTGTGCTACAAACAGTTACATCGTGTTTGCCTCAGGCCTCCTGGCCACTCCCTATTTTCCCTCTTCTATGCCCACCCCCCACCTGCTGCTTCCCATTCTCTCTCTCTCTCTCTCTCTCTTTTTTTTTTTTTTGAGTGAGAAAGCACTCGTGGGGCCAGAAGAAGAAGGAGAGAGTGAATCTTAAGCAGGCTCTACCCCCAGCACAGGGCCTGACCCAGGGCTTGATTTCATGACCCTGAGGTCATGACCTGAGCCGAAATCAAGAGTCAGACGTTTAACCAACTGAGTTACCCAGGCGCCCCTGTTTCCCATTCTCTTGTCATGCTATACGCATCTGCTGCCTGGCTTCATCCACACCCGAGTCCTCAATGACCACTTATGGGCCTGTGACTCACAAATCCGTATCTCTCGCCCAGATCTCTCTTTTAAGCTCTGATACCACTTGCCCAACAACTTCACTTGGCCTGCCACCAACAGCATAGACTCAACATGTACAAAGCTGCACTCACCAGCTCCGTGCTCCACACCTGGCTTTTCTTGCCGGTTGCCTATCTTCTTTGGCATAGTATCACTATCCAGTCAAGGCAGGAAAATGGACTTGAGTTTCCCTCTGCCATATTCTCACATCTGAGTCTTATTGAGTCAATCCTTTTGGCACCTCTCCCATGAGCCCACTTCTTGCCATTCCCACTGCTACTCCCTGAGGTAAGGCCATGGGCGTCTCTCCCCTCGGGCTCATGTTAGCCCTCTCACAGATACCCCTGTCTCCAGTTCTGTCCCTCTCAAACCACTTCGCATGTAGCAAAGACATCTTTTTTTTTTTTTTTTAAGATTTATTTATTTATTAGAGAGAGCAGGAGCAAGAGGGGCAGAGGGAGAGAGAAAATCTCAAGCAGACTCCACGCTGAATGTGGAGCCCCACACAGGGCTGCATCTTACGACTCAGATCATGACCTGAACTGAAACCAAGAGTAGGACACTCAACCGACTCCGCCATGCAGGCGCCCCAAAGTCATCTATCTAAAACTGAAATATAATTGTGTGATTCCCTGTGTAAAACTCTAGCATGACTGCAATGTCCTTTGTGATCTGGTGCTGGCTTGCCCCTCCAGTGTTATCTTTCATTACACTCCCACTCCGCGCCCTGCCTTCCAAAAACTTTCTAGCATTGCCACTGGACTTTTGTACCTACATTCCAATGCCTGGAATACCCTCTCACCCTCTCCCTGCTCATCCAATGCTGCTGTCTCCTCTGAGGGTCCACCCCAGACTCTCCAACTCTTCCCCTCCATTCTATAAGCTCTTTGAAGGCAGAAACCATAAATTACTCATCTTTGCACCCCAAGCACTCTGGATGCTGCTTAAAACTGAGTAGGGATCATAGGGGAAGAGAGGAAAAAAATGAAACAAGATGAAACCAGAGAGGGAGACAACCATAAAAGACTCTTAATCTTAGGAAGCAAACTGAAGGTTGCTGGAGGGGAGGGGGGTGGGGGAATGGGGTGGCTGGGTGATGGACATTGGGGAGGGTATGCGTTGTGGTGAGTGCTGGGTGTTGTGTGAGACTGATGAATCACAGACCTGTACCCCTGAAACAAACAATACATTATATGCTAATTAAAAAAGAAAAAAAACTGAGTAGGAACTGAATTAAATTGCCTTGACTTTTTTCCTCTTAGTCTCGCGAAGAAAGAATATGACAAACAGGAGGGAGAAGAACATATGATGGCTGACTTTGAAAAATTCAAGTGCTATTATAGAGAAAAGGCAATTCTGTGTTCCTCACAAAAATGTAGAAACCAAGATAATAGGTGGGTTTTCAAGGAGATAAATTTGAAGTCCGTATAAAGGAGATTTTAGCAATTGAATCTACCTAATAGCGGCATGAATTATCTTGAAAAATACTGACTGCTGCCACTGGAAATGTTCAAAAGTAGGACCGCCACGTCCACTTCTCAACAATTCCTGCTCAGGTGGTACTTGGAGTACATGGACTCTGAAACTGACTCTAAAGTTCTGTGATTCTAGATGCAACATAAAGAGAATTATTTCACAGTGACTCAGAATTTGTCCTCTAAGACCTTATGATTGCCTCACCAAGATGTTTTCTGGTGAACAATGACTTGAAATGCGTCTGAGAACCAGTGTATAGTTGATGGTGAGTGGGCATCCCTGGGGATGAATCTGGGATTCATAAATCTAAGAGGGCCTCAGGAGACGGTGACAAGGCACTCAGGACGGGCAGGTGGCCTCCAGGACTGGGGCAGATTCAACTCAGAGCACAGGTGGGCAGGGGCCTGACTTCCAGGGGGTGAGAGGGCAGAGACAGGCATCAGGGGAACCTGGCTGCAGGCAAATGGCAGATAAGCTTGGCTCTTAGGTCTGGTATTAGGTAGCACCGAGACTCTAGATTATAGAAAAACTGGCAAAAGCAAGTCAGGACCCCACTTTCAGGCAACTGAGACAGAAGGCAGGCACAGCACCATGACAGGGCTCTGATTGCTATGCCTGGGGAGTAAGAGGAGGGCTTGCTTCCAAGCATCCTTAATTACCAGCCTCATGTAAAGATCAGAGTGGGAGCACAGTAGGAAGTCAGCATGGATACTGAAGCACCAACCTGCTGGTCTGGAATTCTTCCTTTCCTCCACCTCTCAATGGGAACAGGGTTAGTTTCTTAACTGGGATAGTTTGGGTTCCTTCTACTGGAGGTTATGTGGCTGCATCTATGGAGTGAAGAGAAATGTGGAGACATAAGAGTTACATTTTCACAGTTTAGAGATTAATCTCAGTAGGTCACTGAGTTGATGGAGCCTCAGTTTGAGAAAGAGTTCCCTCTACTGGCTGATCTAAGCCAGGGTCTGTTGACTCAGGGTATCTGTTCATTGTTGAAGATGTATTTAAGATTAGAAAGTTAATGTACTGAGTATAAGAAAATCATTGCTAGGTTTTAGTTTATTTTTCTGATTTGGTTAGAGGTTCTTGGAGTCTTCCTTTTTCCCTCAGTCAACTTTCTTGAGGTGTACTTCACATTAAATAAAATACACACACACACACACACACACACACACACACACACACCCCTGTGTAACCACCACCATCACCACAATCACGATATTGAACATTTCTATCCCTCCCAAAAGTTCCATCATGCCTTTTTGTAGCTAATACCCATCCCTGATCCCCCATGTCTCTGGATAACCATGGATTTGCTTTCTCTCAGTACAAATTGCATTGCCTATTTTAGAACTTCAAGTAAATAGAATCACATAGTATGAACTCTTGTGTTTAAATTCTATCACTCAACATAACAACTTCGAAATTCATTTATATTATATGTGTTAGTGGTTTCAATCTTTTTATTGCTGAGTAGTATTCCATTGCATGAGTATGTCAAAATGCATCCATTTGCTAGTTGATGGCCATTTGGGTTGTTTCCACTTTGGGGCTATTATGAATAAAGTGCCATCAACATTTGTATAGCAGTCTTTTTTGTGGACACATATTTTCATTTCTCTTGAGGAAATACCTGGGTGTGGGATTGCTAGGTCCTATGATAGGTGTATGTTTAACTTTATAAGAAATTGTCAGGCTGCTTTCCAAAGTGTTTGTATATTCCACCAGTAGCATCCAAGAGTTCTAGTTCCTTCTCATCCTTGTCAACACTTGATATTGTCAGTCTTTTAAATTTTAGCCATTTTAGTGTATGTATTGAATATATGAAAGTCCTTGTTAGATTTTGTTTTGGTTTTGCTCTTCTGATGATAAGGTCTTGGAGAATTTTTCATGAAACTTTTTATTTTGAGGTAATTGTAGATTCACCATACGACCGTAGGTTCACAGCAGTATGAGAGGTCCTATGGATCTTTTACCCATTTTCTGTGGCACAGAGAAACTGTGGCACAGTATCACGACCTGTTGGATCCTTTTAAAAATACACACCTCTCAAAGTTTAATAAGTAAACAGATACTGGGAACCATCTGATCGTACCCTATGCTCAATTGTCGATGAGACAGGCAGACTATGGAGCATTGGAAGCTGCCCGAACCATAATGCTAATGAATACTCTGAGCATCGCATTTCAGGGACTAGAAGAAGCACCAATCTGTTAATACTGGCAGTGCTCACTCTTAGTGCTTCCAGTCGGAAAATACAATATGTGGAATTTCAAATTAGCCACAACGAGAAAGCAAGACTCAGAGTGAACGGCAAGGAGATAGACAAAACTATGACACAAGAGATATTACTTAGAGCTCTGCCAGTAGGACCTTCACTAAGTGTCTTTTTTTCCTCACACTGACATTTTTCATCTTTCTGACTTTGGGACTAATTGTGGGTGGTTCCATTCATGGATAATGAAATAACTATGAACTTGAGTTAGCCCCCAACCTCATTTGAGATAATAGCTTAAAATATTTGGCTAGATCCCAAAGTAAGTAATAAAGTGAACTGATTTGAGTTTTAGCTTTTCATGCTTCCCCTGCCCACATCTGGTGGAAGGACTGATGAGCAGTGAAATAGCGAAAAGGCAGGGAGTCTATGGGAAGAGGAAGAGAAAGACCCAGGTAATCTTCAGCCTGGATAATTAGCCCCTACAGACTCTAGAGTTGATGGTAAAAGAGGAGGCAAATCCTTGAGATAAAGGTCACAAGATACTCCTAAGGACTCCTAAGGTTGAAGGACTAAACTTACTATAATTGTGTATGTAATTAAACAAAATAATGAGAAAGAAAAAGATGAACATTTTTGCCTGATGAAAAACAAATGTAGTGAATGTTTCCCTATTTCCTCTAGCACCTTCCTTCAGCAGGTGGCCATCTTAGCACAGTCCCCACACTACTGTGATAGGACAATCACTTTTGGAGATCATTTGTGATGTCATGTCAAAGTCAAGGTCTCCAAGGTCAGCATCCCCTTTTCCATGTCGAATGGCTGCACCATCCCTCTTCCTCTTTCCTTGCCTCAGTCTCTGAAGGGTCTCTCTTCCCCATGTGAATTTGTCCCACTCTGCCCTTGGTCACTCCTTCCTGCCTCCAATCTTGCTCCACCAGGAACCTGCAATCATGTTTGAATCTCCCCCATCCTTCAAACACATTCCTCAGGCCTGCTACCCTCTTCCCTTACTGACCTCCACCTCTTCTGACTTTCATTAATAAACATTCCTAAATAGCAGTCCACACTCTTCAGTTACTTTCCCCACCACCCACGTGTCTCCTTGACCTTGGAGAAACTGCTGGCCTCCCTTACACACACTGTTTTCTCGGGGGGGGGTGGGTCAGCATCGTCCTTGTCACTGGGGCCCACGGCCTTTCCTCAGTCTCATCACGCTGGTCTCATTGGACACTATGGATGCGTCCCTCCCATGGGTCACCCTGTGCTTCGTGGGGCACTGAGCTGTTATTCTCTTCCTTTGCTCTGTTTCTAGGATATCTTTGCCGTTGTCTCTGTTGAAGCCCATGCAGAAGTCCCCTTCTGGGCATTATTCTCCGCTGTCCCTATCCGTTTTCTCCCAACAATCTCACCTGCTTCCTCATTGCAACTACAGCCTCTAAGCAGATGTCTTTGAACTTCAATGATTATATCTTCATAAGGGCACCTTTTCCTACTCTACTTGGCACTCTTCATATTTGTCAAATTGTAGGGTCACATCAGGCTGAGATTGGGCCTTTTTTTTTTTTAAGTTTATTTATTTAAGTAAGCTCTACACCCAACGTGGGGCTTGAACTCACAACTCTGAGATCAAGAGTCATGTGCTCTTCCATCTGAGCCAGACGGGCACCCTGAGGTTGGGCTTTCAATTCACCTTTGTACTCCCTCGCATAATGTCCTGAATACAGTAGAGGCTCAGATGACATTTGCTGAATGGCGTTCTCTTGCCTATTGATGTCGGGAGCCCCCAGCTGGATGGCCTATTGACACTGTGGCCAGACGAGGCCAATTAAGCCCATCACCCCTCCCTTCCAGGATCCCATCCCAAGTAACACCCCAGGCCCCGGACGTTTGGTATTCTTGACTGCACAGGTTCCTATAGATGACAGGCAAACCTTCAGGAGAGAAGTCCTGGGAGCAATCGAGCCGTGATCGGCACCCCCTCCACTGTTCCGAGCTGACAACAAGCGGGCATGGAAGCACATGCCTCTTCCAAGTGGCATCTCATTTCTCGGAGGTGACTTTATATTGCTTTGCAGAGACGGACATGCTGATTCGAGAGAGCCTCCTGGGAGTCGCACCTGAGCCTGGCGCCTGACTGCGGCAGACAGCTGGTTAGTTAAGGCGAATTTTACAGTTAAATTGTGTTCTGCCTGGGAATTGGAAACTACTGCAGAAGGACAAATGCAAATGAGATTCTCGGGGAGGGCAGGAGCTTGTTAAGAAGCCGCCCCGCCGCCAAACCTGATGGCTCTTGGGTTTGTCTTCAACTACTGTTGTGGGAAAACTTATGGGCCATGTTCCGAAAGGCTTTATAGAGGACGGAGATGAAGAGCATGGGCTGGTGGGGCATGATGGCGGCGTCGCTGTTATAAGTAGGCACAGGCCACCTGGGTCAAATGCTGGCTCCATCTCTTTTGGGCTGGCTAACCTTGGGAAAGTTGCTTTCAATCTCTGAGCCTCTGTTTCCTCATCTGTATGGTGTACATAATAACATTTGCTTTATTGGGATTAAAACATATACAGATATAAAAACCTTAGCCCAGCACTTGGCATAGAATAAGCCTTTAATCAATGCTAGCAATTTCATCGTCATCATTATTGTTACCTAATAACTATGAGACCTTGGGCAAGTCTCTTAACCTCATGGGGCCCTTTTCTCCATCTCTTGAGGTCGTTGTGAGAATTAAGTGAAAAAAAGATCTATGAAGTGTTTGGCACAGGATGGTCACTTCAGGGCGGCGGGGAGGGGGTGTGAGAGCTAGATTAGTAATATGGTTATTCTCATTAGCCAGGTGTCAGCAAGTCTGCTTCGCTTACCTTAGGACAGTGGGTATCTGCTGGCTAGGACCCCCTGGGGAGCAAAGCACCCTAAAAAAAAGCAAGAGAAAACCAAGTCGGTGCAGCGCTTCAGAGAAAAGGTTTTCTTTCTTTTTTTTTTTTTAATTTTATTATGTTATGTTAGTCACCATATAATACATCATTAGTTTTTGATGTGGTGATCCATGTTCCATTGTTTTCGTATAACACCCAGTGCTCCATGCAGTACGTGCCCTCCTTAATACCCATCACCGGGCTAACCAATCCCCCCATCCCCCCCCCCAAAACCCTGTTTGTTTCTCAGAGTCCATAGTCTCTCATGGTTTTCAAATCAGATGGGTCTGGCTCACAGCTAATGACTTGACCTCCTTTAAACTTGGTTTCCTTCTCTGAAAAAATGGGGATAGTCACAGCTTGATAGCATTTACGCAGAGTCGTGCTGAGGATTCTGCAGACTGGTAACTGCAGGGTGCCCAGGAGAGACTCCCTGTCACTGTCAGTCTTCAGACAACAGAGCTGTGGTTATTGAGCGTGTGGGATTTCCTGCAGGATTCTCCAGGAAGGGCAAGAGAGAGGAAGAGGAGAAGGACAGGGAGTGGTTGGGGGGGTGGCGGCGAGGAGAATCAGAGAGGGAGGAGAGAGAAGTCTGGTTAACAAGACCTAAAGGAGATGCTAACTTGCAAGAGACAAACCCTGAATGTGCACTGAGATGGCTTTCTACTCTCTTTATGCCCCACGCATGTGTCTCCCACGGCGCCCAGCCCTGTACTTAGAAAGTCATCAACAGATAGTTACGGAATTAGAAGTTACCCCAGTGAGAGTTTATGTGTTTGCTCATTGCTGCAAGATTCTGGAACTCAAGACCGCAGAGGTGCAGTGCCCTTCTAGAAGTCTGTGTCTGGGGAACCCTGGCAGGCCCGCCGTCCTTCGCCGTCTGTTCCTGTGGACCGAGAGGATCTCATAAAGCCCCAAGGGTTGGGGTTTGATTCTTCCCCAAAGAGGGTGGCGTGAAGCCCGGGGTGGATCTTTTGCGAGAGCAACAGTCAGCCTCATCCAAAGTTCATAAAGCAACGTGTCCCTGTGGCCAATGGTTACGACGTGAAAGGAGCAAGAGAGGAGCGCGCGTTCCTCCGGGCGCCGGCCGGCCGCAAGGAGAGCTGTGCACCAGGATGGAGTGCGTCCTGCACCATCATCTGCTCGCTGGCCAAACTCAGAGCGAGGGACGGGCTGTTGGTTTTCCTCCCAGAACAGGAATTCTCAGAAAATCGATTCTCCCGCATTGATGATGCATACTAAGTGATTGAAAGGCCATTAAACCCATTAATGGGGTGCTCTTTAAATAAATAAGTCCCTAAAAGGCATCTTAGGCTTGGCAAAGTCAGTAGACCTGACAGTGTGCTGGGCCTGCCCAGGGACCATAAATATAACAGAACAAATATTGGAGGGGGTGGTGAGCAAACAGGATGAGGGAATCAGGAACAATGAATAACTCGGTGCATAAAGGACAAATGTTGCCAGACAAGCTTAATGGCTTTTATTTTATTTTTGACAGGATTTACAAAACGGGTAGATGAAGGGAAGTTTACATTTTGATTTCAGTTAAACATTTGGCACCGCATCCCACCAAATTTCATGCGCAAAATTAATTCAGATTGTCTTGGATGGAAGCGTGGTCACATGGGTTGAAAATTGGCTGGTGCTCAGTGAACAGCAGGGAGAGGAAGGTGGCCCCCTGTGGCCCCATTTTAATTTCTGTCAGAAACGGGGGCTCCTCCTCCAGCTTCTCCCTCCATGGTAATAACAATAACAACAACAACTAACATTAATTGATCACATACAATGTTCCAGACTCCAGACACTCTATCTTACTGAGACCCTTTGTTCTTTTTGCCCCTTCAGTTTCTCTCTTCACTCTCCATCTTCCTTCCCAAGCGGCTAGTCAGCTGTGTTGATCGCCTCAGGAGACGAATGTGATTCGAATGTAGAGGATGCATGGCAAAGAGAAAATGTTTGGGAGAAGCAAGAAGAGAGCGGGGCTTCCACACTCTGACTAGAGACCAATTCCCCAGAGAGACGCTGGTGAGCAGAGAGGAAGCTGGGGCTGAGGGCGTGCGTGGGGCCCTGCCTCCCGTTTCTTAGGCAGAGCTGGTGCCCATGTCTCCCACCGCCCACTGCCCCTGAGAGGGAGCCTCCCGGGGACAGTCCCAGAGGCTGCCACCACCAGCGAGGCTCAGGAGCAGAGAGTGGCCAGGTGCAGATGGACCAGTTGGCCAAGAACATCGACCTCTCAGCAGTGGCCTTGGGGGACTGAGGACAGTGAGTCAGCTGCTGGCTGTCTCCCCTGACCTGGAGAGGTGAGGACTCAGTAAGAAAGTGAGTTGAGTTATAGGGAAATTTTTTCTGGCATAGTTAGGATCGTGGAGGCATTGGCTGAGTTATTCCTCACTGGATGGCTCACAAAACAGGCCCGGAGAGGATAAGCGGTGGAGCCAGATAGGAGCTCGGGCAGGAGCCCCCTCTACTGACATTTTGCCCTCACTGAACGGTGGTTCTAGTCCACGTTGCTGTTTCATGTAAGGCAAAGACCACTTCAAGCCTTTGGTGAGTGGGAACAGATTTGGGGGAATAAATAGCCCAGAAGGAGAAAGCAGCATTATCCACAAAGCTCTGTTTTGTTTTAGGACCATAAAAAGCCAGCTGACTGACTGACTGACCGATTTCCTTCTTCCCTCCCTCCCTCCCCTCCTCCTTCCTCCCTCCTCTCCTTTCTTTCTTTCTTTTCTCTCTTTCTTTCTTTCTTTCTCCCTTTCATCTGTCAGGGAACATGTATATTGGGAGGCTGTTGTGTACCAGCCACAAGCTTGAGTCCGGGTGGCTGCTTGGTGAGGGCACACACACAAGTGGGCAATTTTTCTTTAAAGATTTTATTTATTTATTTGACAGAGAGAGAGAGACAGCGAGAGAGGGAACACAGCAGAGGGAGTGGGAGAGGGAGAAGCAGGCTTCCCGCTGAGCAGGGAGCCTGACGCGGGGCTCGATCCCAGGACCCCGGGATCATGACCTGAGCTGAAGGCAGACGCTTAACGACTGAACCACCCAGGCGCCCCTACAAATGGGCAATTTAATTCAGGGCCGTTTTTATTTTTAAATGCCCTGAGCATATTCTCCTTCTTGATCCTTCTTCAATAGCATTGAACTTAATTTTTTCAATTTACTGGATTCAAAGTTTAATATTTGAATTTTTAAAGCCAATGAGCTAGATCAACATATATTTGCTCAATTGAGTTTTGACAAGGGTATTGAAGCGGCTCAATTGGAAAAGGGTCGTTTTTTCAACAAGTGATGCTGAAACAACTGGATATTTATATGGGAAAAAAAGTGAATCTTAACCTTTATCCCACATTATACACAAAATATAATTGAAAGGGCTAATAGACCTAAATAAAAAGCTGGAATTATAGAACGTAGAAGAAAAGAAAGGATAACATCTTCATGATTTTGTCTTATTTAAGTTTTCTTAGGACACAAAAAGCAATAATCATTAAAAAAGAGATAAATTTGGAGTGCTGACAGATGGTAGCTACACTTACTGTGTCAGAACTGCATAATGTAGAGAACAGTCAAATCGCTATGTTGTACATACGAAACTAAAGTAACATTGTAAAAAAAGATACATTTGATTTGATTAAAATTAAAAATTTTTATTCTTTGAAAGACACTGTGACAGATTGAATAAGCAAGCCAGATAAATGTTCACAAAACATATATCTCACCACAAAAACAAAAACCTGTATCCAGAATATAACAAGACAGTCTTACAATTCAGTAATTAAAAAACTCAACTCAGTTTTTAAAAATGGGCAAAAAATATGAGCAGAAATTTCACAAAAGAAAATGTGTAAATGGCCAAAAAGCACATGAAAAGCTGCTCAACATTTCATCTCATCAGGGAAATAAAGATGAAGACCACAACAAAATATCGCAACATGCCCATAAAAACAGCGAAATTTTAAAAACATTGACAATGCCAAGTGTTGACGAGTGTGTGGAGCAACTGGAACTCTCGCACACTGTTATGGGCATGTGAAGTGGTCCAGTTGCTTTGGAAAACAGCTTGGCAATTTCTTATAAAGTTAATTATACCATTATCATTTACTCAATGATTTCAATCTTAGGTAACTAATCGAGAGAAATTGAAACATATATCTCAGCAAAAATTTGTGCATGAATGTTCCTAGTAGCTTTAGTTCCTTTTTTCTTAAGATTTTATTTATTTGAGAGAGAGAGAGAACATGCATGAGCAGGGGAAGGGGCAGAGGCAGAGGGAGAGGCAGACTTCCCACCAAGCAGGGAGCCCAATGCGGGGCTCGATCCCAGGACCCCAGGATCATGACCTGAGCTGAAGTCAGACACTTAACCCATTGAGGCACCCAGGCACCCCATAGTAGATTTATTTCTAAAACCAGAAACAACCCAAATGGCCATCGACTGTTGAGTGGATAAGCAAATTGCAGTATAGCCTTGCAATGGGATACTACTCAGAAATAAGGAGAAAAGAACTACTTGAAACAACATGGATGAATCTCGCATACAGTGTGCTGAGAGAAAGGAGCCACATACCAAAGACTACATAATGTATGATTTCATTTCTACTCAATCTTTGAGAAAGTAAAACCAATCTGTAGTGACGAGCAAACAGAGCGGTGGTTTCTTGGGGGTAGGGTGGGGAGACTACAACAGCGTACAAGAAAATTTTTTGGGTTGTTGGAGATAGTCTATTTCTTACTTGGGGTGATTGTTACATTAGGGGTGTATACATTTGTTAAAACTCATTGAACTGTATAAAGAGGGGACTTTCTATTGTATGTAATTATACCTCAATAAAATGGATTTAAAATGAAAAATTGAACAAATAAAATGAATCACAAGCATTTGAATAAATAACAGCATTTATTTTTATTAAGGGTTCAAAATCTACAAACCAATTTCGTAACCAAATTTTCTCATACATTGAAAGAGAGAAATATTACCTAGGAGAAAAACTCCACATCTTGACCATGTTCTCACTGCAATCTCAGGCTCTGGAAAACAATGATGCATTCATCACATAAGTAAGAAAGAATAGGAGAGTAAAACCTCCCTTCTAATCATTCCAGGGATCATTCGGTTCCTACTTAATTGAGTTTTTCCCTGCCCAGATGCCCAGAAGTAGGAAACTGGGTATTCATCTACAAAGCACAACAAATTCACAAATACTAAATTCGATTCCTCTCATCTCCTTCTATAATTTCCACAGTTGTGTAGAATGTAGAACAGATTGGCCTCCATTAGAGCCAGGAGAAGGGAAAGGGAATTGCCACACTGGCTTAAGAGAACTATCTGCTAAAAATACAACTTTCTTTTATTGTCTGGCAAAGTGGCAAAGAGTTCCAAAGTAAACATACTATATGTTTTGCTTTGAGCATTATATTTCATTGACAAATAGTATAAGTTTTATAACACAGGCTGCTGACATCTGTTATAAGCAAGGTTTTGGAAGAGCTTTTGGGCACATCCCCCCTCACCAAAAGCTAGATTAAAATGCTTTCGTGTGGTGGGCTGGATGCCTGTAGTGTGCTATGGAACACACATAGGCAACAAAACTGTGTGCAGCAAGTGCTTCATGGAGGAAGAGTCCTGAAGGTTTGGAGAGAGAAGGAATTCACTGTGAAAGTAACCTACATCACCCTTATGGAATTTGGTATGTTGGCAGGAGTGAATTTTCTGTTTCTGTTTTCCAAGTGAATGGCCTCATGCATGACTCATGTTTTAGAGAACAGGGGCAAACACCAAACTGTGTGTCTTCTTGGTATCTTAGGTCGTGAAACAATTCTTCCCTTGTTAAGTTCCTTAAAGGATACCTCCTTCTCCTAGTCTCCTTTCTGGACCCAAGGGAGCTGCCTTAGTTGGCGATTTGCATGTGGTTCTGCATAAGGGCCCCCATGATCGGTATTTGCCTTCACCCCTGCCTGTTTGGGGTAGCAGACAGGCCAATAGGATAAGAACCCTGCCCTATGTGACTGTTTATTAATATGCTGTGTGGGAGAGTGTGGTGGGGGCCAGCGCCTTTGCAGATCTGCTCCTTACCCGATATCCCCATAAAGACGGGGGAACTATTTTTCTCTGATGAAACAATGAGTAAGAGAAACCTAAAAGATGTCCAAGGTCACCTTCTAGGCACCGTCTGGGCAGGCAGGGCTTGTCCCTGGGATTACATCTGCTTTTGTTTTTCTTTGTACTATCTTCAAAATATAGACAGTTTCCAAAGATCTATCTCAGGTCCTTGTCTCTGCTCTTGACCCTCAGCAATACCACTCACCCCACGGCTTCCTCTTTCATCTGCATCCATCCAGTGCCTGACATTGAGTCTATGAAGGTGAATCTAACTCACGTGGGGCTCTCTGGATGCTCACAATCATACAGGAAGCCAAACATGGCCCCCTTATTAGGTAACTGGTTTATGACAGAAGTGTGCTCAGATATAGACTGCCGGGATGGCGTGACAGAAGGTGTGATCCAGGGGGTCAGGGGAGTGTTTGTAGAGAGAAATAGGGAGTTGGCCGGGGAAAAGGGGTCAGAGAGGGGAAGGGCATTCCAGGTAGAAGGATAATTATGAACAAAGGCATCAAACTGCCTTGGGGGAATTACAAGTATATTGGTTTGAATTAAAATATTCACAGCAAATTCCCATAGAGCTCTTACTATGCACAAAACACTGTCCAAGCTTTTTTTCTTACTCCTACCTATCCTTCAAAGCCCAGCCCAAATGATGCTTCCTGTACAAACCCTTTCCTGATCTCTCTTCATGGAAACAATCTTACTTTCCTTTGGACTTACATAGCTTTGACTTGTGACATTTATTTCTTTATCTTGTAGATTAGTTAATAAAGTATCTCTGATACACTGTATTTGGCTGTATGCCCTGAGAGCCTGGAAACAGGCAGATAGATGCATGTTTCATCTCTCCCTCAGAGCGCCCAGCACAATACCCTGCACATGGTTGCTACTAAAAAAATTTGCTCATCACTAAAAGAGTGGATGAGTGAACGGTCTCTTCAGGCAGTATCGTGGTAACTCACTATCACTTTTTCCTTCCTGAAACCACTAGCTGTGACTTAAGATTCAAATCCCTGCCATCTTGGTGACACAGACCTCATGTCCATTTCCAGGTCTCTTTTTCTCCCAGGAAAGCTTTAGCGTATCTAAAATCAACTGTTTTCCTCTCACATTCTGAATAATCTTAGGGTTTTTTCCATTCCATATATCATGAAAAGCACTTGGCTTAATGTCTCACATAGTAAGTTGTGGTTGTTTTTACTTATATTCTCTCCTATCCCCTCACAGAAACTATTCCCTTCAGCTCCCTCAGATAAATCAAAGCCCAGACTTTCATTTCATGGACATCAATATTAATTGAGAACACATTATGTGCCAAGCAATGCCAGTAGTTTGGTGGGGAAGACAGATGTGCCGAGAGGACTCCGTGTGTTTAGCGCCCAGGGCACAGGGAGCAGGAGAGGGAGGTGTGTGTTGGAGGAACTGATGCCTGAGTTCAGTTGTGAAGAAGATGGAGCCAGGTGCATGGCACAGGGTGGCAGAAGGCAGAAGGGTAGTGGTGGAAAGGGAGGGAACATTCCAGACAGAGTGGAGAGAATATAGGACTGGTCTTGTTTATGAAGCCCTGTCTCTCTCTCTCTCAGCGCTCCTGCTAAATTACCTTGGGTGTTTTTCTTAACGGACATCTGGTCTCCCCAGCTCTACTGTAAGTGTCTTAAGAATAAAGATGATGCCACTTCGTTGGGATAGCGAGAAATTGCTAAAAGTAGCAGGCAATATTAAGAAGAGCAGCTGCTGGCTAGGTGTTGGAGGGATGAGTGCAAGGTCTGCAGAGGTGGGCTCCTTTAAATGAAATGGAAGGTTTTGTCCCCGTGTGTAAAGATAGCTCCACTCGTGCCTTGAAATGAAGAGTGAACAGACGATCGATAGCTTCTAGCTTCTGGCCTGGGTGTGGTAACATCCAGGCCATTAATATGCTGTTGGGCCCTTTTCCACGGGCATTTGTTTCCTGAAGCTGTGCTACAGCATTTCTGAGGTCCTTGGCTCCCTCTCCTACCATTTGCACACCCTTGGGGAAGAAGAGCTCTCTCTCTCTCTGTTTATGAACGAGGTAATGTGTGTCAAATTGCCTTGGCTTAACCAGGCAATCGTGTACCTTTACAAGGTACGGGGAAATGTTTCTCTGCGGTCAGATTGGCCCATAATGCACATCTGTTCTCTTGACCAAACTCCAGCAATCTGCCCTCGCTTAGCTGCTAACTCCACAACCTGCTCCTGGCTGGCGGCCCAGGCCCAGCAGGATAGTCTCTGTGTGGCCCGCCAGCTGGGGTTCTGGCTGTCCAGAGGCACTGAAGGATGGCAGTCAGAGGACTCCAAATTCATGGGTCCTCATAGCTTCAGGGCATCCCCAGAAAATCTACAGAGGGCTCCGGAGGGATCCCAAGGGACAAAAAGAGACGCAAAGAGGATTTGCCTATGGAGAAGCAATGAACACTGCCGTGGGGAAGATCAGAGTGGAAACTGAAACCAGTATCTGCTTGATTTTTCCTTTTAGAAGATGACCTACGAGGGGGTTGAATTCAATGAAAAGCCAGACACATTTTTGTCCTTCCCCGAACTCTGGCTTTCCCCAAATTCCATGCATGGGTTCCGCACAAAAGTAAATCCCTGTGAACGATGTGCAGCCACTACCGGGAACAGTGTGGAATTAAGCCCAGTTGCCTTCATGGAGGACTTCATTTCCAAAGACCTCCATACCCAGCACCTCATGACTTCTCACCATCCCACGACCTCCACCTCTTTCCCAGCTGCTGCCACCACTCCCCTGGATGACCGTAGCTTGTCACCTTGCTTCTGTTCTTGCCCCACAGTGGACTATCCTCAACATAGGTGCTGGGATTTGCCTCTTAAAATAGGGCAGACCCTGTCACGTCTCAGTTTGAAACTTTCCAGTGGCTTCCCCCTGACACACAATCAAAGTCAAGATCCTCATATTGGCCATCAGGGCCCTCCTTTTATTCCTTCCTGACCTCAATTCCTTCCCTACCCCTCGCTCACTCTGATCCAGCCATGCTGACCTTCTTCTGTTCCTTTTGTTGGGCACTCCTCCCCCAGATGTCTTTGCTTCTTTGCTCAACCGGCCCCTTAAGTCATTCCCTCACCGTCTTCTGGTCTTTGCTCAAACGTTGCCTCTTCCACGGAGCCTTCTTGTCACTCCTGTGTGAGATTGCTCTCATGACCACCCAGCACTTCTGTTCCAATTCCCTGTTCTGCTTTTCCCACAGTGCTTATCATCCCCTGACATAATATAGATGCTGCTTTTGATTTTCTATTTATCTCCAACTTCAGTTTTGTCTGCTGATGTTCACTGCTGGATCCCCATGCCTAGAACAATGCTGGGCACATAACTGGTGCTCGGTAAAAATTGGTGGAATGAATGGATGACTGAAGGAAAATGGAATCAGCGTGAACTGGGGTTGTAAGATAAAAATTTCAAAATCTGAAAAGATAGAAACAGTGGAGTCTTCTGAGAACAAAAGAGTACCCTGGACTTAATCTTAGACTGTGAACAATAATTAGTGCAGGACATGACACAGGACAGGATTGGTCGGCGAGGATAACAGCACTGCATTCAACATTCTGGTTGCGGATGTTATACACTGCTTCTTGCTCAGTTAAGAAAGAGAAAGCCCTGGAAGATGCAGGCATTAGTTATGAAAAAGTAGAAAGGAAGAGTTAAGCATGAACATTCATCTGTTTTTCATTTAATTTTTTTTAAGATTTATTTATTATTTGAGAGAGAGAGTGCGCACGCACATGTAGGGGCAGTGAGGGGCAGAGGCAGAGAGAGAATCTCAAGCAGACTCTCCACTGAGCACGGAGCCTAATGCAAAGCTTGACCCCATGACCCTGAAATCATGACCTGAGCCAAAATCAAGAGTCGGATGCTTAACCAACTGAGCCACCCAGGCGCCCCTCTTTTTCATTTAATAAATACTTAATGATTATCTGCTCCATGCATGTCACTCTGAGGAAGCAATGGAAGACCCCACACAAATCAGACACCTCCCTCTGGCCACACACATATGCTCACTTTCAGGGGGATAAGGCGAATGCAGGTTTTTGCCAAAAACCCAGGGCAAGATGTGACAGGTGCAGAAGTTACTGCGGTTGGGGTCTGGAAGAACCTTTGGAGGAGATGGCAGTGGACCTGGGCCCAGGGAGCTCTGTGTGAGCAGGCCAGAGTGTGGAAGGGAGCATTCTGAGCTGAGGGAACGGAACAGTAAAGTAAAGGGACCACATCCAAGGAGAGGGACTCAGTCACATGTAACCCCACTCACATAGCAACCTGGCTCCATTTCTCAGAGAGAAGTCATCTTCAAAGCTACCATAGAGGAGGAGCAACATAGAATAAATCCAGCACCCTCCTCTCTCATGCTCTCATTCCATGGCTTCAAAGTGTGACCTCTGGATGAGCAACATCAGCGTGACTTTAGATGTTACTTAAGAGGTTAGAAATGTAAATTTTCAGGCCCTGCCCCAGACCCCTTGATTCAGAAACTCCGGGGTAGGGCCCAGCAGTCTGTGTTTTACCAAGCCCTTCAGGTGATTTAGAGAACTGGTACCGTGGTACATTCCCCATTATGTTCCCCAATCAGCAGCCATAACTTGGGAGTCATGGGGGCCCCAACAAGGAAGTCTGATCCTCAGTAGGAAATGCCAAGACCAGGCTGCAGGACCCCATCCCCACCCGGGCCTGCGTCTATGTGTGCCGCAGGCTGATGGATGGTACAATGGCCCAGATCATTCTTTCAGAGAAGCAGACTTAGAACTTCCTGGGCTTTGGGCACAAATCCCAGTGTCTCCCCTATCCCAGTCTGTTGGCAGTTTCTCTTTCTGTAGCACAGAATTAGAGTTCCACTCTCAGTGCGTTGAGTTAAGCATCACCTTCTTCAGGGACCTTGTTCACGGTGTCAGTGACTCTGGGAGGACAGCAGTCATTTGTGTCAGGAGGTCTTGTCCTCATTTTCTTTCTTTCTTTTTTTTTTGCAGATAAAGGTTGGTTTTATTGAGTAACTGATCTGTGTTACTGCCGAGGCCACTATGTTTGTCCTCATTTTCCTCACCATTACTGAGAGCATCCCCTCATCAATGCATAAAACACTGATGGAGGATCTGAGCCGTGCTGGGGGAGACTGAGCTCTGAGAGACCGTCACTGACCCTTCCTCCAGGGAAGAAGGCAGACCTAAGTGGGAGGAGGAGGTCGTGTGTGTTCGGAGGGACCACAGAAGAAGAGGGGCAGGAGAGGGAGGCAGGATCTCGTGGTGATGAAGAATGTGGGCTTTGAGGCAGGCAGAATTTGTTTGAATCCTAACTCGGCCAGTTACTAGCTTTTTGATCTTGGGCAAGTGATCTATTTCTTGGTACTCAGTTTCCTCATTTGTAAAGCAGGTATAATCCCAACTCCCACAGGTGTTTGTCACAGAGAAAGGGGGCTAAAGATTGTCAAGTCTCTGTCACAGTGGCTAGCAGAGATGAAGTGCCCGATGACCGGCAGCTACAATGAGCAATGTGGCAGGGGACCAACGCGTCCTTGTTTCTGAGTTTGCTGAGGAGTTACTCCCCTCCCAAGTTTCTGCCCTTGGACCTGCTTGCTGACAGTAGGGTCAAGATGATGCTCCCTTGTTATACTCTTCTATCGGGACAGTGATTTCTGTGAGCATTCGATGAGCACTTGCTGGCCACAGCGTGGCATTAAAGGAGCTAGGAGGGAATTGTGAAAAATGGGTAAGACCTAGTCTCAGGGTGTCCAGAGCCTGGAAGTCCAAGTTCTTTTTTGGATGGTGGGATTTTCAGAGAAGTCATTTCATTCCATCCTTCACAAATCCTTAATGCCCTTCCACCCTAAAGACAAAAGAAGACACACGTGGGATGTACAACGTATGTCTTCCTGATTGTCAAAAATTAAGCAGTCTGGAAACATAAGTGTTGGGGAGGCTGAGGACGAAGGGGGCCTCTCATACACAGCCAGTAGGAATATAAATTGACACTATCACTTTGGAAAACAATTGGGAACTGTCTAGTAAATTTGAACATCCATATATACCTGACAGCCCAGCAATTCCACTCCCATTATACACCTGGAGAATCTCTTCACATATGAACTTGAAGACACATGAGGAGTGAAAACAAAAAAACAAAACAAAATTGGAAACAGCCCAAACTTCCATCCACAGAAGGCTGGATAGATAACTGGTGGTCTTTACATGTAGTAGAACAGTCTACGGGAATGAGGCTGTCCTCATCAACTGTGACTATCTGCGTCACCCTGGCTCAGTCTTGGGTAACATAATATTGAGTGAAAAAAGCAAGTATTGGGAGGCTACTTAAGGTGGGTCAATAATATTGAAAAGCTTCAAAAGCAAAACCAAACAATATATTATTTAGGATTATATATATAATATATATTATAAAATTATTTTTTAAAAATCAAACGGTAAGCACAATTTGGGACAGGAAGGGAACGCAGAGCACAGGTGTCTGCAGCAATATTGGCAATATTCTAATCCTTGAGCTGGGTGGCGGATTCGTCAGCGTTTGTTTATTTTATTGTTTCGCTTCCTATCTGATATTGCATGCGTTACATTGCATGTGTTCTTATGACTATATCACAAACATTGCATATAATTTTTTTAGTCTGGCTTCCGAGGCAGACAGGCAGGGGCATGAATCTCATTTCCCACATGATCTTGGGTTGTTACTTCCCTTCTCGAATCTGTAATACTTAAATCTACTGAGAGCCTACTGGATGCCAGCCCACTGTGCTATGTACTTTCCATCTAATATCTCAGTTAGTTCTTGCAAAGTCTCTTTGATGTGGATAATGTTCCCATTTTACAGATGAGGAACTGAGGGCAAGGGAGGCCAGTAAACTCACCAAGGGCTCAGCTAGTGAGTGGCAAGGCAAGAATTCCAAGACAAACCTGACTCGAAATCCCTGCCTCTAGCCAGATACTGTAACCCTTCCACATTTCGTGAAATCAGGATCATTTTCATACTGCGTCACCAGGTTGTTCTGAGTCCTGAGTGCCAGTGAACCTGTGGAGCATGTTATAAACTTAAAGGCCTGTGGAGCACTAGATGTTGGTAGGAGCCGCCAGCCTGTCCCCTCTCATGAGGCGCTGCCTTTCAGACTCAGAGGGGCTGGCGTGGAAGCAGGTGCGGGGCGTACAGTGCATGGGGCTTTTACCCTGCACCAGCTTTCCTGTGGGCATTTTGGTGTCTGCAGCCTTAAGAGGCCGGGCCTTGGGTGTGTGGGGCGGGTTTAGTAAAACAAGGAATCCTCACTCCAGGGTGGATCTTAAATGCACCTGAACTGGGAACACGGGGTGGTGGTGCCAGGTCTTGGCTTTTCCACACTTAGGAGGACGCTGTGCGTTCCCGCTGTGCCTGCCATGGTGGTGTGAACCCCTGTGTAGAGACGGGCACCCACATAGGCCACTAGGGGGATAGGCAAGTGGCCCGAGGGCTGGCCCGGCCCCATAGGCACTGTGATCACCTTCAATTATAGCAGCTTAACTGGCTTCTTTCTCATTAGAAATATGGGGACGGCATTTAATGCCCCCACGGGCCTCTTGTCTGGTTGATAACATCTTCCCATCTGTTTCCAGCAATGGATCCCTCCAACTTCTTAAAAGCCCAATCAGAGACTTTGCCTTAACTAGGAGAGAGTCGGGGTGTGGGTAGGTTAAATGCGGGAATTTCTGCTGGCTTCAGCACAGTGGTTTCTGGAACTCATTGGTTTTGGCTTTTTTTTTTTTTTTTTAAACAAACTGACCGAGGTTAGTTCCCTTTCTAATTGATTAATCTCTTATGCTTGGCAATTACGTGGATTTAGAAAGTGGGTAGGATTTGGTTCTCCTGGAATAGAACTCATTTGCCATTTGTGATAAAGAGCAAAATTCAAGAGTCTGTGGCATGCAAAGCAAATGGGTTTTGCCTTTCTTAGATGTACACCCTGGGCTTCTGATTCTTGCACTAATCGTAGCTAAATTAGAACAACTGGCTTGTTTATTTCAGATAATTTATAGCCATTCTGTGTTTTTTTCCTGTTGCCTTTGAGAGGGAAGAAAAAGCCACTGTTTGTAGAATGCTCATTATGCTCTGGGCTTTTTGTGTCTATTATTTGATTTCGTTCTCATGACATCTCTGGAGGAAAGCATTATAACCTCTATTTCACAGATGGGAAACCCAGCTAAGAATGTGTCATGTTCAAGTTTACAGTTTATAGAGGAGCTGGGGTTTGACCTCAGGTCAGCTGGCCCCACAGCCTTCCACTAAGTTCACTGCTTCCCAGGCCTTCCAGTGTGGGTCAATCTGGGCCAAAAAAGGAGGCCTGGAGCAATGGGGGGCTGACAGCATGGTCCTCCTTGTTGGTTGGGAGGTTGATTGCAAGTGTTTCTGTTACTACTCCATGTGAATAGTTTCTTTTCCCATGTAGTGACGTAGTCTCACTCGTATTTTGTGTTGTAATTTGATGTTCCCTTGAGTTTCCAACCCAGTTCAACCACTTACCTTCTCCACGTAACAAGTTCCTCATTGATAAAGCTGGGATAATAATAGTATTTACTTCTTAGTTGTTATGAGTTAAGTAAGGTACCACTGTAATATGTATGGGTGCCAAGTAGGGCTCAATAAGGGGGATCTGTTACAGTGACCAGCCCCGAAGTGCACACCTTCTGCGGCCAATCAGAAACAGCTTGTCATGGTCTGCAAAACTTGAAATTCCTGAGTTTGTGTCACAATATGTTATTAAGAAAACATGACTCTAAGGTACTCTTCCTATTTGGAAAGTGATTGCTGGTATTAGAATTTATGGCTTTCGCGTGTTTGTTTGCTTTATAGAGTGTATAACTTGGGAAATGTGTACTTTAAGCTCCCTATTCTTTGCAATGAATGCATCTTCATTCTCTCGCCTGCTGCCAAATATTTATGTAGTATTGGATGCGTTCATTCACTTATTCAGCGAATATTGAGCGCCTCCTTCATCTTCCTAGGGCCTCGGAATGTGTCCCCTAGGTTCCTATGCACAAGGAGGCCAAGTTCTAGTGCAGGGAGACATATACTTCCATAAACAGTCATATCACTCATATCACTTCATATCACATATAGGAAATACGTTGGAGCCAGGAGAGGAAGCAGCTATCTGTGTCTGGAGGAAAGGGGGAGAGCAAGGGAGACTTTGAGATGGAGGAAACCCAGAGAGAGGAATGGGAGGCATGTGACATTCTTTGTCTCAAGACTAAGGGGTGTGATAGGGTCAAACGCAGGTTACATGTGAGGGAGGCAGAAGGCAAGCCAAGTAAGGCCAAGAGTCCAGATTAAGAAGGAATTTCCAGGCCACGCCAAGGATCTGGGGCTTTATATAGACACACCCAGAAAACTTTACAGGGGTTTAATGGAGTGGGAGCATCAGATTTCCATTGTAGAAGGAAAGAGGCTGAGACTGGAGACAGGGAGACCAGTTAATAATAAGAGCAGTTTGTGTTTTAACTCAGTCCTCAAAAGTACCCTATGAAGTAGGTACTGCTGTTACCATTTTACTGATGAAGAAGCTGAAATACAGAGAAGAAACTACCCCAAGGTTCACACAGTGACTAAGAAGGGGCCACTTGGATTTGAACCCTATCAGCATGACTCCAGAGTCTGCAGATATGAATGCTAGACAACGGTATTTTACTAGAACTCTACCGTCTACAAAACCATAATAATAGTTCTCATGAGAAATGGTGAATACTGAATAGCCCTGTATAGCCCTGAGGCTGCAGGATCAGGGGACAATTGTCCTCTGTAGCAGAGGTTGCTACCTGTCCACTCAATATCCATTCTCTCTCTTAGAACTCCCCATTTTTATCTGAGCACCTGACTGCCTGGTATATAGATTATAATCCCCAGCTATCCCTGCAGCTAGGTGTGGCCATGAGGCAAAGTTTTGGCAAATGAAATATTTAGGAGTGTTGTATGACAGCTTCTGGAGAATTCCCTCATGATTGGCACATGCCGTTTGCCTCCTTCTTCCTGATCCCTTTCTCCATCCTGCTTTGTGGAATGTGGATGTGGTGGCTACCACCTTAGATCATGGCAGCAGGAGCTACTCCCTGGAAGGAGCATGGACACCTGAAGTCTTGGTGAAACAGAACTCCTACACCAGCCTGATTTTCTCTGACGGACAGGTACATTTTTATTTTGCTTCAGACAGTGTTATTTTGGGTCTTTGTTACTTTTAGCTGAACCTAATTCTTACTAATACATATCCCCAACTTCCTACGGGAAAATGATAAATGTTGAAAATATGATAAAGTAGAAGGATCCATGTAAATGAAATCAACTCTGCACGTTGTAGAACAAAAATCACCATTCAATTTGTTTGGCAACAGTTTAGAAATCTCAACATTTTTGTCAAGGTAGATGATGGAAACAAGGAACACTATGATCAGTGGAAGAGGTGGACCTGATTTCCCAGTGTGTCAGGGTCAGGAGAAACAAATGTGCCAGCATTCCATTGTGTGGGGGTCATACTCCACACTACCACCCCAAGGAAAGTGATCACCTGTAGCAGATTTTATTATTAGTCCCCACCCCCTCCCTGTAACAATAGGATTATACATCCATGCTCTTTGCAACTTAACATTGGAAATGCTTCCTTGTAAAGTAGGTGGAATATACATTCCCTTGCCATTAATTTCAGGGCTTGCTCATGCAACTTGCTTGATCAATAAAATGTTAATTGTTGCAATATAGGTAGAGGCTTTAAATATGCTCGGGTGGTTCTATTTGCTTCTTACACTTATGCCATGTACTGTGGGAAGGACATGTCCTTGAATGAGATACTCATGTATAAAAATTCATGAATGCTCCTTTTAAGTCAGTATAAAGATGTGAAGATACCAACCTGGAAGCATCATGATCCAAAATGATGGCAGTGATCCTTTTATTTTGGTAGCAGCTTCATGCACATTTAATTCAATTCCATACCATTCACCCGTTTAAAGTATACAATTCGGTGGTTCTTTGTATTTTTACAGATCTGTGTAGCCATCATCACAATCAATTTTAGAATACTTTCATCAGCCCCCAAAGAAACCCCATACCCTTTAGCAATTACCTCTTGCTCCCCAAATTCCAGTCCCCTTCTCCATCCTGAGGCAACCACGAATACACCTTCCATCTCTTTGGATTTGTCTGTTCTGGACACTTCATATAAATGGGAAGCATACATTATGTATTCTTTTGTGACTGGCTTCTTTCACTGAGCGTAATATTTTAAAGGTTCATCCATGTGATAGCATGAATTGTTACTTCATTCTTTTTATTGACAAATAATATTCCATTGTGTGGCTATGCTACATTTTATTTATCCATTCGTGAGCTGATGAATTCAATGGTACCTTTGTGTAACCACAGAAATATGCAGAAGGAAGAAAAGTGGTGCAATGTGCTGATGACTTGACAAGACCGGTCATGTCCACATAGCATTATACCCACACAATAGTCCATTTCTCATTGTAAGTAAATATGTTGCCATATGATTTAATATACCAGTCTCTCCAAGACTTACTAACATGAGACAGTGTCTCCAGGTACAATCAACTTACAATTCCACATAGCTCATGGAGACCAAAACTTTCTTACCAGGTAACTAAGCCTATTCTTCTATCTGGTCCACTGTGTGATGCTATCAGAATTCTAGTATTACTTCCTCCATCATGGCATGTACTCTGGGATATCTTTGTTTTACTGAGACAGCCGGTTTACTGACACCCAGTTTCAAATATATTTGTCCATATTGCTCACGGTCCACCAAGGACTCTGTCATCTCAATTACCATGAGAACACTACAGTGACTAAGGAGTCCTGGCGTCCCACCAGGTCAGAAATGCACCGTATCGGACTAGAGCAATTTTCTTTGGAGCAGTGACTGTCAACCCTAGAGGTGGAGTAGCACTACCTCAGAAGTGTGCCCTTCAAAGAGTAATATTTTGTCCCATTGCTTTGGTTTAATTTCGACTGAATGGAAATTATTATGAAAGAAGGGCAAGAGAATTACATCTTACCAAAAGTGCTCAGAGACTTGCAATTAGTAGATAGGTAAGTAAGTCCTGGAGATTGAACTCACAGCCGAGTGATTCTAGTTAGCAATACTGTATTATAGACTTCAAAGTTGCTAAGAGACTAGATCGCAATTGTTCTCACCACAAAAAAGAAATAATAATTATGTGACCTGACAGGGTTGTTAGGTAAAGCTACAGTGGTAATCATATTGCAATATATAAATGTATCAAATCAACATGCTGTATATGTTAATCTTACACAGTGTTATATAACAATTATATCTCAATAAGAAAAGAAAACGATCTTTCATGACAAAAAAAAAGTGTTCAGGGGAACATGGGTTTAGAAAGTTTAAAAAATACTACATAAAAAAAAAAAATACTCCATGGCCAGTAAACCCCAGTGCCTGCAGGACCAGATGGGAAGAACCAGTCACATGGAAGGATTGGAAAGAACTATCAAGCTGGAGAATAGAGATCAGCTACATTTTTAAATTAAATGCTGATAACGTTAGACATGGATAATCCAAAGATGGGTAAAAATATACTTAGACATTATGAAATGCACTCTTGAAGAACCCTGTGAAAGAGATTATAAAGCCCAGTTGAGATCCAGGGAGGACAAATCGGGGATTGATTTGCCATTCCCGACTCAGCTTGGAGTATAAAGTCAAATGGCTCTTCTGGGATATTTTCCACACATATAGGGAAGAATTACTCTGTGATATCTTACAGATTTCTGATCAATTTATTTGAGAGAATTTATACATGTAAGCTCATGGGGTATTTTTCAGTTTAAGGACCATCACGGGAAGAGCATCTTTCCTGTGTTTGGTGTCTTTGCTGATTGGTGGCTGAACAGAAATCTCCCCATTCCCCCAATCAAACAGCGACCTCAGGGCTTTCTTCTCCTAATTCACCAAATGCAAAAGCAACCAGACGACATCGCCTCCATTCCCAAAGGGCAGCCCATTGAAGTGGCTGCACTTGCCAACCCTGCCCGGGCTTCTGCAAGTCAGTGGCAGCTCCCCCTGCAGGTAGAAAGAGAGAAAAGGGGCCAGAAGTCAGCAAGAGAAGAAGAAAGAGGAACTGCCTCGGCGATGAGTAAAGCTTCATTATTATAAAAAAGGGAACCACGGTTTTCTGTCCCCGTTTTCATGATGAAGTAAAACAAAATGGAAAAGAAGAGCGAGCGAAGTGATTGCTTAGTAAACGGCCTCAAACCTAGCACGTGTTTATTTAAGCGTCTCTGTGCAAACATAACCCTGGGTGTCCGTTAAATCAGCAGGCATGTCAGTTGGCACTTCTGGTTACAGACCATTTTACGGTCATACATCATTCATAGCCGTAAAAGCCATTTGCCCTCTGTCACCCAACCAATCAGGATCCAGCCAAGAGGAAGCAGAGCAGTAGCCTGGCAGTTTTTTCCAGGCTCCTCTGAATTTCCTCAACCTGGTTCAGCAGAATGTCACAGAAAATTAACTCTCCTGGGTTATTAAGAACCCCTTCCCTTTCCCCTCCCTACTGAACAGCAATGTATGATTTCAGGCTAATATTTACCCCATCACAAGCAACCCCTGGTGACGTGGTCCGGGGTAAAAGGCGCAGGCGCCCCACACGGGGCCGGCATCGCACCTGCTGCTCGGAACCCCACGAAGGAAGGTGCCCCTCGAAGGAAGGTGGGGGCACGGCTCGCCATGCCTCTGCAATTCACTCCTAAGGCCCACTTTGAGCAGATTTGAAATTGATGTCAGTATCGAAGCCACCCAGTGGGTAACCTTGATCTGCCCTTGCATCTCTCTTGCGAGTTCATATTGTTTCACTCCTCGCCTCCTCACTATTATTTTGTGATCGAAACGGAGATGCCTGCCAAGGCCTGGTGACCGCCTCGGGCCTTGCAGACCATGCATCTTGCGGTTCTTCCCAAATGCCTTTGCCTCCGGGATGATATTTGGCTCGAAATGCCTCCCCAAGTCGAGGGTCCTCCTTTTACATTTATTATTTCTTAACTCTTTCTGGGTGCACCCCTTCATTTATGAATAAGCCTCTGGAGTCGTGGACACCACCCCAGGGGGCACCGGGATGGCCCAGTCCCCCCCCCCCGCCTCGCCCCCGTCTCTCTCTTCTCAGGTCTCTCTCTGGCCTCTCCAGTCGTAACGGGCTAGGATCAATTTTCCAGTGGCAGCTTGGCAATAATAGTGCAAAATGTATATTAATACAGAAATAGATTGTGAAACTGTCCTTAAACAAACAAATGAGCCACTTTAAAATATTACTGCTATAAATGACCATGACAGTAGCACAGCACATATAATAAAAAATAGCTGCTCAAGAGAAGCTACTGAATTACTATAGTAATAAACCAGATGTGATTATTATCATTTAACACGGTCATTGAATACCATGAATCCCTGAAGCCATTAAAATATTTATGATTAAACATTTGCTATTCCTTATAACAGAACATATAGTTGGGTACTAAAAAACTGTTAAAGTATTATTTCAGCTAATATATGCCAGTTCTATAATAGAGGTCAACCAACATTGCCGGAATTCTTTAGAAGAGGGATGAACAGCTGCCTCTCCATATCTTGACATACTTCAGGATGTTTATGCTAGTAATATATACTCTCATGGTCCTGGGGAGGGTGTATCAACTACACACTACTAAGGTAAAAATATGTTCCTGTTCTTTATATTCATGAACAGATGTGGGCTTGGGGGCTGTTCTGGTCATTTTTCTAGAAAAAAAGTGATGTAACAGATGCTTTCAAAGCCCTGCTCATATCCCGTGGCCTTTGTCTTGAGCATTCTTCAGCAAGCATCTCCACCAGGGGGGGCCTCCATTTGGCCCACGGGGGCCGGAAGAAGGGCCAGGGAATTAATGGCCCTGAGAGTGGCCCTTAGCCTTGGCCGATGGAGCTGGGGAATAAATATCTTGGCCAAATGTATGGACATAGCTCTCTTTCAAGCTCTGTCCTTTGCCTGCGCTCTTGACCCTGGTCGCTTTCCTGATGATTGTTTTCAGTTAAAATTTTAGTTCCGTTAAATACAAATTGGGTTTGTTAAGCTAGGCAAAAATATGACAATCGGTGTCTTCTCAAATTTAACTGGAGACACTTCTGAGCCACAAGGTCAATCTTTCGGGGCATTCGCTTCTCATCTCTCTTCCTGTTTCTCGGCAGTCCCAGCTTCATCAGTGGATGGGGGCTGTTGCCAGGAAAGGAACTCATCCATCCGTGGAGCGTCCCAGTGATCACCCAGGAGTGGAGAGCTCCGTGCTGGAAGAAGAGCTGAATGAGAATTCTTCGTCACTATTGCTTGAGGTTCACCTGAAGATTTTAATTATTCATGCTCCCAGATTGATCTTTCATCAATCACCTTCCTTATATCTTTAGAGACATATTTTCCAAGAAATAACATGCTTGAGTTGTTTGAACCCTGCCAAGGGATGATGTGGTAAGAAACAAAAATGTGAGAATTTTGGAAGGAGCTCTATTCCTTACCTGGTGTGTATATATATATATAAAGGAGTTATATATAACTCCATCTCGTTTCCTAGCTTGCTAGAGGCTTAATTTTCTCATTTGTGAAAGGGCCAGAGCAACTGTATAAATTGATAAAATGTGTATAGAGCATTTATATAGACTACCAGATGAGTAATAGGCATTTAATAAACGTTAATTTATTAAATGATGAATGAATGGTGAATATACCCACAATGAAGCTGTTCTATACTATCCTGGTGACAACTAAATTCTTGGCATCAGATATTACCTGTTGGGAACCCATTTCATTCCCAGCATGTCTCTCTCTAGCTTCCCATCATATGGTTTGGGCAGTGTTATATATCTCTGTCATGTGGGATCCATATTTGTCCTTATACTCCCAAATTATATTTGTCTAAGTCCATCCTGCTCTTGCTGTGGTTTCACATTTGTAGGTTTAATAACCTGGGCAGCTGTCTGATGTATGTACAGGAAAACTCACAAAACCTCAGAGTGGAATAAAAAACATTTTCGAAGACCCCTGCTGGCTCAGTCAACCCTAATGAGCTATTAGATCATTAGAGACTCTTTGCCATCAATTAGTCATTAGATCGGCAACCATTCACTGATGACAGGGCTCTCCTACTTAAAGGGATAGTGCTATTAGAATGCAAAAGGACCATTGCTGGAATCTCTGAAACTCTGAAAAAGGAGCTCCATGTGGTCTTTTCAACTGTCAGTTACTCCAAAACCTAAAATGAGGCTCATCTATGATAGCTGCTTACATTTTCAGGTCACATTGACTTACTAAGAATTTCCAGTGAAAGGGCAGAAGACATGAACAGACATTTTTCCAAAGAAGACATCCAAATGGCCAACAGACACATGAAAAAGAGCTCAATATTGCTCGGCATCAGGGAAATCCAAATCAAAACCTCAATGAGATACCACCTCACACCAGTCAGAATGGCTAAAATTAACAAGTCAGGAAATGACAGATGTTGGCGGGGATGCGGAGAAAGGGGAACCCTCCTACACTGTTGGTGGGAATGCAAGCTGGTGCAGCCACTCTGGAAAACAGTATGGAAGTTCCTCAAAAAGTTGAAAATAGAGCTACCATATGATCCAGCAATTGCACTACTGGGTATTTACCACAAAGATACAAAAGTAGGGATCCGAAAGGGTACGTGCACCCCGATGTTTATAGCAGCAATGTCCACAATAGCCAAACTGTGGAAAGAGCCAAGATGTCCATCGACAGATGAATGGATAAAGAAGATGTGGTATATATATACAATGGAATATTATGCAGCCATCAAAAGGAATGAGATCTTGCCATTTGCAACGACGTGGATGGAACTGGAGGGTATTATGCTGAGCGAAATAAGTCAAACAGAGAAAGACATGTATCATATGACCTCACTGATATGAGGAATTCTTAATCTCAGGAAACAAACTGAGGGTTGCTGGAGTGGGGGGTGGGGTGGGAGGGATGGGGTGACTGGGTGATAGACACTGGGGAGGGTATGTGCTCTGGTAAGCGCTGTGAATTGTGCAAGACTGTTGAATCTCAGATCTGGACCTCTGAAACAAATAATGCAATAATGTTAAGAAAGAAAAAAAGAAGAAGAAGAAGATAGCAGGAGGGGAAGAATGAAGGGGGGGAAATCGGAGGGGTAGATGAACCATGAGAGACGATGGACTCTGAAAAACAAACTGAGGGTTCTAGAGGGGAGGGTGGTGGGAGGATGGGTTAGCCTGGTGATGGGTATTGAGGAGGGCACGTTCTGCATGGAGCACTGGGTGTTATGCACAAACAATGAATCATGGAACACTACATCTAAAACTAATGATGTCATGTATGGGGATTAACATAACAAAAAAAAACATAAAAAAAAAAGAATTTCCAGTGAAAGAAGAATTAAAGGCTTGTTATAGTTTACATGTAGACATACAGCCCAGGCGGAGTAGAACGGGCTCAAATCCTCTTGTCCATGTGCCTTGTCCATGATTTCTGTGACTTTTTAGGGCCTCGTGTTCTTGGGGGTCTTTTCCTCCAGTACCTTGTTCTTGCTGACCTCGGGACCTGTCTTGGATCTCAAGGCTGCTCTTTCTCTCTTCTCTGGCCTGTGACCACCTAGACATACCCAGTTTCCTGGAGGCCTCCAATTACTACTCATAGAATGCTCTGTGTATGGACCTGTGCTGACAATTCCACTTGCATGCGTGTGTGCGCGCGCGCGTGCGTGTACACATGCTTGCAGATAGCCGATGTTACCTAGCAGTCCAGCTTGGCAGATAACTAACTGCTAATTAAGAATTGATATTGGACGTCATTATTGGTAATAGTTCCTTTTCATACCCACATCAAGGGAGATGCTTTTGCCAGCTTTCCTCCTAAACATCTCCCAGCAGCCGCTCTGCCGTTCTCCCTCAAAATACTCTTTCCCTCTCTCTGATTCTCAGGCTGCTCCCAGAACCTCAAAATCCCTCCAGTGTTACTAGGCAGAGCAATTCACCACTGTCTTGGACCCAATTGGAAAGTGATCAAATGGTCCATATAAGTATTTGCTAAAAGGATGACGGTTTTCTCCCCTAAGATGAATTCTGCTGCAGCTCAAATAACAGATGATTTTCCCCAAATATGTGGAATATTTGTACAAGCAAGCAAAGATCATGTGCATTAATGCTTGATATATTTTCAGGAATTGTGTTGGAGAACTCCGTTACCCACACTGCCTCCACCAAGACATAGCACTTTCTGGAATGAACCATGATCTCTTATGGTGGGCAGAGCCAAAGTTTGTCTCTGTCCAAGTGCATTCCTGACATTATAATGAGCAAATATGATTCCCAGTGTATAAATATTTGTCTAAAAATGCTTCCTGGCTATCTTTAAATGAAAGTAAATTTTATCACCTTTTAAACTAGTAAGAACACTTTGGAGGAGCATTCTTCTGCTGGGAATGTCCGAGACTCAATGAGGAGGATGAGTGCCCTTTTGAAGTGGGTGGAACTGAGTTGTCAGATCCTCTCTGCCCTAGAGAAGTGGGTGTTTGATAAAGACTCAATTGCTGGTGATGTTTACTTGAGAGAGTCTATTAATTTTAGTTCATTTATCTTCAAATTTACTTTAATGTTCTACAGATAACGTTAGTGTTTAGTTTTTTCTGCTAAAGAAGAACTGGAACTACAGAGTAAAGCTTGTGTCTTTGGTGAAATATGAGGGCACCTGGGTGGCTTAGTCTGTTAAGCGTCCCCTTCTTGATCTCAGTTCAGGTCTTGATCTCAGGGTCATGAGTTCAAGCCCCACATTGGGCTCCACACTGGGAATGGAGCCTCCTTAAAAAAAAAAAAAAAGTGTAATGTGGTTCTCTAATATTAATTTTTGGGGGAATCCTGGGTTGATTCTTAGCAATAATGACAATAATCACTTTCTGATTTCTTTTTTGAACCAAGCTTTTATGTTATGTGGAGAGCAACGCAAAGCCCCGTTGAACATTATCACACGTTTTCTCATAGCGCCCCCTTGAAGCAGGTATATATTACCTCCTATTTTACACTGGAGGAAACCCATTTCATTTCACCTACATAATACTTTTTCCAGAAGTATGGGCAAGAACCACAGCTGTGTCGTTACCTGTTAGTCACTGTGCCTAACTCAGTGCCTGGCCTATGGTGGGTACCTACGAAGTATTTGCCGACTGACTGGCTGGATCAATGAGTCAGTGTAGAGAGGAGGAGTAACTCACTCAAGGCCATTGGGTAGGAAGTGGACCCAAGACTCAAACCCACAGCTGCTGGACTGTTGAGCCCAAGCTCTTAAATGTCATGTAGCAATGACATCATGTAGCAATGACAGCTCCCATACAAAAACAACAGGTTGATTTGAACAATGATATCTTTCTTGCTGCCAAGGCACACAAGTCTTTGTGGAAATGTGAGCTCCATAGCAAAGCATCTTTCATCCCTGGGGAAAGACAGAATTCCTCCCTGAATTTATCCCCCTGAGTGGTGTAAAAGAACCCCTGACCCTTGGTGCACCCGGAAGCATCCCAAGCCTAACCTTCTCCAGGCCATGGTCAAAGCTCCAGAGAAATCTGTTTAAGACTCCAAAGTCTGGCCTGGAGAAATTCTTAATGGTCCAAATACAAAGGGGCAGAGTGGGCTGAGATGATGCGGAATTGAGGATGGTGGGGGCTGTGCAGAATTTCTTTTCTTAAATGAAAAGCCCAAATAAAATAAATAAATGAAAACATAAATCACAGTGTCTTCTCCGGGCTCCTGGCTGGAGGAAAACAAATTAGAAAGGGCTTGAATGAAAGGAGTATTGAAGAAGCTTGACTTGAATTAAGTGGTTATATATTTTAAAAGCACTTTTGTTGGGTCCTGTAAAAATAGCAAATAAAAAGATAGTAATATCCCCTGGCTCTGCAAGGCAAATACCAGTAATAAAGTAAGCTTGGCTATGTGTGTGTGTGTGTGGGAGGGTGGGGGCAGGGGGCGAAATTTAAGAGTATAAACTTCAGTAGAAGGGAAAAGTAAAGCATTTGGTTTAGAAACACTTTCGTTTTTCCCTTAATAATTAATGATGAGGTGCTGTGTTTTCAAATAGATATCATGTGTCTTTCTAACACCATTCACTTTGCTCTTAAAATGGCCCCCAATGAAATTTAGAGACAGAACTTGAATTTTTTTTCTTTGACAGGCAGCCTCAAGGAGTTATTTCGGGGCTATCGAATACTTAAAATTTAGGGTCCATTTTACAATCCCTTCCTACATAGTCTGAGGGGAGTTTCATGGCAAAAACCGTAGCAAACATCTAACACAGGCACCACCAGCCAATTTGCAGTTCCTTTTTGACCTGCTGTGTTATGAGTTATTTAAAAATAAACATCAACTAGCAAGCTTAGATATTTTTACAATTACATAGAGGCTTGAGCAACAAATTCTGCAAAAATGGTTACGGGAGAAAATAACACAGGAAAAGTTACCAGGAAAGAGCTAAATGAACTTTCTCCTTGTTAAGAAATGTTTAGGTCCTTTTGTTTGTAAATGGCAGGTGGGTGGTACCATTCCAGTGTAATTTCAGAAAGCCATCTTCTGAATGTAATAAACATGTCTGCAATAATAGGATTCAGAAAATAGCAAAATGCATTCCAGACACCCTTTGATTGTGCATACAGAACAGAGAATTTAGCTATAATTGGCTATAACCCAGTTATGGACGGCAAATGACACACCATGGAGTTGGGTGATGTAGCAGCTCTGATTAGCGATGGTGCGGTTCAGCTGAACACCGCGCATAAAATAGCGGGCGTATGGTGACACAGCACCTTGCCTCCCTTCTCTTTCCCTCTCTCCCTCCCTCCTTCCCTCTCTCCCTGCCTCCCTGCCTTCCTTCCTCGCTTTCTTCCTTCTGTTTCATCGCAGTATCATAACTTAGACGAGAAAACGTATTTTGTTATTACTCAACGAATCAAATGTCAGCCAAGCCTTCATGCTCTTCAGAGAGTAACGGTCGTATGGAGAGGGGAAGTAGGAGCCCATGGGGAATTGACTTTTGGAGATCTAGATGTAATTTGAATCAAGAGTTATAATAGGAAATAAACCATTACAATAAACAAGGAAACATGTACACAATTACTTTCATGGTGTGATTTTATTCACTCTAGTTGAGAAAATAAAGAGATAATACTGACCGTAGCACCTGGGTATTTAATGCGAACTGTAAAATCTATTATATTAAACAAAGTCAAAAGCAATGTGAAAGATCTTGAATCTATTCAAGGCATGCACCTCATTACAGACTTAGCAAATTAAAACACAAATAGGATTAGAAAAGAATAATGTAACAATCTCCCACTACGGTCCCTAGAGCATTAAGTCATAAATTGGGTTTGCATTAAATTGTGCCTGCAGTATTGAATTCAGGGAAAGAGCTGTGGGCTGGAGATAAACCATGCTGGGCTACTCACCAACTTTGGCAAAGCTATGTGTTTTCTGAGACGTGTAGTAAATTTGTTAGACTATAGCAGGTCCACAAAAAAATGAGCACTTCATATCTTAATTAAAAAAACGGCAGTGTCATGCCGTATGTGGTTTGCAGAGATATAAATGCAGACAAAAATCCACATGTGAAACGGAGCTCTGTTACCTGCAGGAGTTTAAAGCAGTTAAATGCACTGCTTAATACCAGACATAATTGTTTGTTTTAACTCTCAACACCAAGTTTTTGATCAATTTTGTTTTGTTTTTATTTTTGTTTATTTGTTTGTTTTGCAAAGGAAGGAAGAAATGGAGAAAGCAAACCATCCTCTTTAGAGAGCACATGTGGGCTTTTAGGGTATTCAGAGGAATGTTCTTTCATTCCATGTGAAGATTAAACCTTAACTATTCTGGTTGATCTATAGAAAAATAGATGTGACTTATTTTTAAAAGCAAGTGAATGTACTAAAGTCAATTTTTTTTAAAGATTTTATTTATTTATTTGACAGAGAGAGAGACAGCGAGAGAGGGAACACAAGCAGGGTGAGTGGGAGAAGGAGAAGCAGGCTTCCCGCTGAGCAGGGAGCCTGATGCGGGGCTCGATCCCAGGACCCTGGGATCATGACGTGAGCCGAAGGCAGATGCTTAACGACTGAGCCCCCCAGGCACCCACTAAAATCAATTTTTTAAATGAGGCAGGCTTTGGAAAAACATTGTCCACTACAATGCATGTTTCTTCTGAAGGGGCTTACTCTCTTTGGTTTGTCTCCTAATCCCCTGTGTGAGGGAGACTAATCAGGAAGAGGAAATCGTTCTGATCATTGTAGGGCACCTTCATGTTACTTCCTATCTGCTACCTCTTTGCAAATGGGCAGGCCACATGCAGAGAGCCAACTGTCGGTCCTATCTCCTCAGGGCCGCTTTCGGGCACGGGACTCAATGTATTTTATTTTCTCTGACTTCTAAGGCTGCTATGAGATTTAGAGAAAATCGATGTAAAATGCCGAGATGCTCAAAAATGTTTGTCTCCCAGCTCCCTCTTCATCACGGAGTGGAAGTCATGAAAGTAACATTTGAAGGCAACCCAACTTCACTTGTGTGTGTGACCTTCCGTGCTTCGTGGTGTGCAGGAACTTTTAGGTTCTTGAGGGAAATATTTCTAGAGTGCCCTGTTGGGGGAGGTCCAAGCATCCTCTTCCTGGGCAGTTCCGTTTCCCTTCCTCTGCCTCTGGGCTCCATCCTCTCCCTTCCAGCCCACACTGCTGCTCTGACGGCCAGGCGAAGGGTTTCTACACTCTAGTTGCAGACAGTCTGTTTCAATCGGCATTGTATAGTTTTAAAAGCTTATTTGAAAGTCTAAACAGCTCCCATTTTGGCTTTAGTAAGACAAATATGGACAAAAACACGCAGCGCCCCTTAAGTATGATAGATCCTGGGGACCGCTGAAGTTTCCCGTAGCCAAAGTCTGGCTCATCATAGGGGCAATTTTTCTGCCGCGTTATTTATGTGGTGGTTTCACTTCTAATTATGGCTCATGATGGCTGTTAGTGCTGAGCAGTAAGAGAGCAAACTGCATTGTACTGCCATTTAACTCCAGCCCATAAAACGGGTGATAAAGCTGAAGGCTTAAAACCAAAACAAAACCCCCCAAAATGTAACTTTCTATGACAAGCTCACATCCGTTTCTGCCATTCTGAGACTGGAAACCTTCCCTGAGGAAGCACAGGGAGGTGGGTGACTTCTGAGGCCTGGGGACCTCAAATTTCGCTCAGGCTTCACCCTTAAGTAATCCTTTATTATAGACCAAACAACCCCAGACCGCGGATATAATTAACACATGCCAGGTTTAATCAGAACCAGTGTACTTGTTGTTTGGAAACTAATGAAAGCAAATAGAGGTTAGTTAACACCGTAAATAATGAAAGGTCTTTTGTTGTTCTCAATTTTGATTACTATTTTTTGATGCTAAGACAAATGCCACTTGGTGCGTGCATAAACAAAGAAGATAAATGGCCGGGATGAGAATGAGTTGTCCATAATCTGATTACAGTGATAGAGCTGGCTCCTAGGAGAACCGCACAGGGCTTAATGATTGGGTTGTTGTTCTTAATATGTCTAATGTTCACTCTTAAAGAAATCAAGAAAAATGTTAAGAGGTTACTGATATTTCACTGTGCCGTTGGGTTGTCTGTCAGAGATTCTGACAGGAAAAGAACATTCTCTGTGCCTGGAACACAATGTCAAAGCTAATTTGCCCAAATGACATTAGGAGGCATTTAAAACCAAAATCTGCCCCAATTCACTCCCTCTGCTGGCACGGCCATCGGGGGCAAGGCAAGGACAGGCTTGGTTTTGTGGAGGTTGCGATGCGATAGAATAGCTGTGAAATACTGCTAATCTTTGGCATACCTAGTTCCTTTTTCTTCTTGACAGAATGCTTCTAGATTTCAGTAAAATATCTGCTAGTGTTTGGAAAAGAAATACATTATTTAAAGGCTTGTGGCCACTCTAGCTTATTGGGATATTAAGGAGTGAACTTACAGTTATGGTCACGTTTGGTAGGAGCTCATGTTGGTTGAATGCAATGATTTGCACCCCTTCTTTTAGCATGAGTTCCATGGTCCTGTGTGTGAGTGCACGTGTGTGTGTGTGTGCGTGTGCATGCACATTCACACGTACCATAACTCATAACTGAGTGGTCCTACAAATTGAAGCCAGTCTAACAGAGAGGTCTCCCTATGTGCATTGCTCATTGCCTCCCAGATACCATCACTGTGGAGCCTGCAGTTTTCCTAACACATTTTAGGATTACCCCAATGCCATTCAGCCATTAAGACCTCTGTTGCCTTTGAAACTCCAAACTGGACAATTGGATTTCAGATAAACAGGAATTGGGATACTCTGCTTATTTTAAACCAGCAACCCAAATGAGTTGGAATACTCTAATTTCAATTCATCAAATATATATTGAGAGCCCACTATGTGCTAGTGTCCCATTTTACAGATGAGAAAGCTGAGGTTCAGAGTGCTTAAATAACTCCCCCAAGACCCCTAGCTGAGTGGTTAGTTAGTAGTTTAGTCTCAACTTTGAACGAAACCTAGTTCCCAGGTCCATACTCTTTCTACTACCCTGTGTGTCTCGATCAACAGTTAAACCACCATGTTTCAGCAAATATTAACTATCTGGTCTCTTTTCTTGATAGGGTCTACGGATCTGATAGAAGTAGGCGAATGACCTTGTCCCATGCAAGGAGAAGCAGCAGACGACGATGGCCTAAGCGATTTGCTCTCTGCACCATGGTGGGCGGAATGTGTCTTATGGCACTTCTCAGTTCCCTGGTGGGTCTGCGTCCTCTTTACCTCGCAGACCAGCCTTTGGATTCAATCACTTCCCAAACCCAACAGACTGAGGTTGGACTCCCAGGGACCCGGGAAAGACATGGGGGTGGAAAGGAAGAGAGAGAGCAAGAGAGGGCTGATCCTCTTCCTGTCCGTTCCAGCCCTTGCCTCCTACTGTTGGTCCATTTTAGAGCCACGTCGTCACACACCGGCACCCCCACCCGAGGGCAGGGAGAGGGAATGAAAGGAGATGAAACAAAAGCACAGCTGTGCTGTTTATTAGGCCTCTGGTTTAAAAAAAATGGAGAAAGAGGTTGGAACTAAGCTGCTCTCTCTTAGAAAATGCTGGCAGTGAGTGATTTTAGTGGCGGGTTTTTGGCATCTAAATATATTAGCTAAAGTATTTGAATATAATGAGCTATGCAATACGGTGGGGTAGAGAGAGCCTGAGGCTAACCAGCATGATTGTAGTGACCTTGGGCGAGCCATTTCATATCTCGGGGCCTCAGTTTCCTCTTCTGCACCAGATGCACAGTGAGCCAGACGATCCCTGAGACTTCCGAGGAAAAGCAGCGAGGACTAGAACAAATCAGCTGCTGACTCACCTGAATCTTAGCTGTCACTCCATTCATGCAGGAGCTGTGTGACCAGGGGTCAGTTACTCAACCTCTCTGAGGCTTAGTTTCCACCTCCGTGAAATGGGGATAAGACCTCTACCTCAGAGGGTTGTTAAGAGGTTTAGACTGGCTAGTGCACGGTCAGCTTCTGGGGAAGGCATTTTCCCCAGACTTGAAGGAAGGTCTGGTGAGTGGGATGTCTTGAAGGCGAGTGGGGAGGAAGCTGGTCTATGAAGTACAGGCTGGGAGAGGCCTGGCCTTGAGGGGGACTGTGGGGGCTCTGAGCCACCCTTCCCAAGGGAGGAGAAAATGAAGTCACTCTTGGTAGCAGGGCAGAAAACGGGATATCTGGATGCCACGCTTTGTCGGGAACATTGCCTTCGAAGGGGGGAAAAGAAATCTTGGACCACTCCCGCCTCCTTGCCTATGGCTTTTCATTCTTAACTCTTTATTTTTAATGAAGATGGTAAGGTTTACGACTTTGACAGTTCCATTTATTTCTACCATTTTCGTCTAAAACAATACAATGAACAGCAATTATTTCCGCCCGGGGTTTCAACTGCAGCTGGATAAATGTCAGTATTAATTAAACACGTTCTGTGTACTCTGTGTTGTCTCTTCTGTTTCTGCCTGTCTGTCTGTATTTCTCTCTCTACCACCAGCTACCAAACCATCCCTCTCTCCTACTTTCTTCTTGTCCCCATTTTTCATCCTCACTGTGGACACAGGAAAACACTGAATATGGCGCCTGGGTGGCTCAGTCGGCTAAGCGTCTGCCTTTGGCTCAGGTCATGATCCCTGGGTCCTGGGATCGAGTCCTGTATCGGGCTTCCTGCTCAAGTGAGGAGTCTGCTTCTCCTTCTCCCTCTACCGCTCTCCCTTGCTCATGCTCACTCTTTCTCTTTCTCTCTCAAATAAATAAATAAAATCTTAAAAACAAAAACAAAACCAAAGAAAACACTGAATAAGGACCCAGTTGAACTGAAGGGGTTGAACCCATGACTAGGAACCCCGTGCATGAAGAATCCCAGAAGAGTAAACCCTCCCTGGAAGAGCACATGGAGGGTCCTAGTGAAGGACAGACAACACTTTCCATTCTTGGGCTCACTGCCCAAAGCCTCCAGGCTCCAGAGGGGGTGACCCAACTATTCTTCCAGACATGAAGCTGGCCCGTTCCTATCAGTGCCAAGCAGAGAACAGAGGATCTTGCACCTGAGCAAGTAGATTTAATAACTTCCACACTTAAATTCTCTCCAGGCTTCCTCCTCAGGTATCACTCACCCAGTGTCGCTGGAGCTCTGTGGACACACTATGTCCCCAAGAAGACGGCAGGAACTCTCTGTGCATCATCATGGTCAAATAATTATATTTGTTAGGGATTTGCTTCTATAGGATTTTTTTTTGTGATTCAAATCTATTTCCAAAATAAATATGGATCTCTTCTATAAGTAAACACAATAAAAAAACAGAATGCTAGAGGAAGAAAAGAGAATTGAAATCACTGAAAAGGTGTCAGATGTTACCAGACATCTAAGATGAGATCATTAGAAAAGCTCGGCTCTGGGCTAAGGCAAAAAGGAAAATCTGGAGTGATATAGTTTATATCACCTGACAAAATCCCACCTTTTTTTTTTGCTGAACCACTGCTTCCTAGAACAAACTTGGGGAAGAATTTATTACCTGGGTCCTTGTGTGAGTGCATGTTGGATGACCGGCTGAACAAAGTTTTCAAATAGAGTCTTAAAAAAGACCTTCGTCTTTGTGCCATGGGTATTCCTTCGTCTGAAAGGATGGGGGAATTCAGGTTACAGAGGCAGACCCAATATGTGGGCACTACCTTTAGGTTGGATTTAACACCATCTTTTAAAAAAATAATCACTGTGTAAATAAATCTTCCTTGTATCGAAAGTAATATATGTGCAATGTAGGAAATTTAGAAAATACAGATTTTAAAAAAGAGATAAATCTCCAACCCCACCACTCACTTAACCACTATTGACATTTCAGTCTTGTCTTCATCTTCTTGTCTGTGTGTATCTTTGGCATGCACGTCTATTTTGTTTTGTTAAATGTTTTTTAAATTTAATAACGCAAATATTTCCCATTCAATAAATCTCTCTACAATATCACTTTGAATGCTTGCGATACTGTGTTGATATGAATACTATAGAGCACATCAGGAAAATGTTATTCCAATATATTTAGCCAATTGCCCGCATGCTAGATATTCGGGTTTCTAATATTTTTATAAACAATTCTGTAGTGAACATCTTGTGCTAACTGTTCTCAAGATATCCTCCGTGACCAGCCGTGTTTCAGGGAGGGCAGGTCTAGTCCATTTAAGACCCGAGTGCCCCACAGGCTAATAAATTATTTGTCCAATGACTTGCAGGCATAATCTGCACTTTCTACACTTTTCCAGGCTGGAAGGAGGAAATAGGACTGAAACACACAATCTTGATATAAAGAGGATTTTCCGGGCCACTTATTGAAGGCAGTAAAATTCTTCATTTCTGTCCTTACATCCTGCAGCCTCGAGGTAGGAGAGAATAGAAAAGGTGGATGTGGGGATCACTGAAGAGGCAGACAGGATGGGGTTCTTGTCGGCCACTGAGTGGAGCCCTAATATTCCCTGAGGAGAGAGGACCCTCTACGTGAGGTTCTGCCTCTACGTGATGGTCTTGCATAGAGATGGAATGCATTTGGATGCTCTTGCTTATATGCAGTGACTTTGTTCCTGGTCCCCAAAAGGTGTGTGGCATTTGAAAGTAACTCTCCCTCTCTGTGGTTCTTTGGAAGACTCAAAGACAGTTTGCGATCTAGACACAAAAGAGTGAAATCTCCTCCAAAGAGCCATCCAAATACATGCCCTCCCATTCCATCAAGTTCTCCCCATGCACGGTAATTCCTAGTTGTCAGACAGATGAGAATTTATAACATGTTTGAACACCAATAGGGAAAGATTTTTCTGGACGATGTGGTTTGGAAGAAAACACAACTACAAAATGTCCCCAAGCACATCTTTATGCATTTGCACACGACCAACAACTTCACTCTAAGTGCACATAGGTAGACATAAATATTTAATCATTACAAATCTGAATTTAGTGTAATCATATTCCCAGTGCTATTCTTTCTCCCTAAGTGTTTTTTATTTTCTAGATTGTACTTCAACCCCCAAGGATGTACTTTTGAGAAAATACTCCATTAAAGACATTGTTGGAGCAACTTTGATTATTCATTAGTGTATTTTAAAGTGGACCTGAATAGAAATGCTTTTCGCTAAAGTAAAAATACGTCCGTTTCTATGATCTAATTGTGCAATTGGTTAGAATTTCTATCTATCAGTTCAAAGGGAAACTTGGTTTCAATGAATTTGTTTTTAATAAAAATGTGTTATCTATGATAAATATATTTCACTTTGTTCAAATGGATTTGATTGGGAAAACATATTGAGCAGAAGTACTGGTAGAACTTAATTTCATTGCTTTGAGAAAACGTATTGAATGCTGGTTTGAATTAAATTCTATTTGTTTTAATAAAAGTGTATTGGCCTGAGTGTACATATATTTGTTTTAGCGGCACTGCATTGGATCCAATAAAACTATATTGGCTTCACTGCTTATGTCTCCTTTTCAGTGAAAATGGATTGAATGGGAAAACGAAATAGGCATGAAGCAGCCAGCCCCAAGGTCTCCGCTTGGCGTGAGTATCCACATAACTGAGAGGGAGTGGGTTTCCATAGACTTTATATCAAAATATGCTTTTAAATTTAAATACCTTTTACTAGCAAGGACTCAGATGCGAGACTGAATTGCCACCATAAAGAGTGCAATTTTCTGAAGCAGCCCTTTCCGTGGACAAGTTATGGGGCTGCCCAGGACATCAGAGGGAGAAATTCTATGAAAGCCAAGAGCAGGTTTGTCAACATCCCTTAAGCTGTATGTGGCCTCATTGGTTCCAATAAGATGTGTCTACCAGGCACTCCTAAATCCCTTAAATAAGCAGAAAAGAGATCATGAGTACTCCCTAAGGATGGTGCTGGCCCATCAGCACTGAAATGGGTCTGACTTTGAACTGATTAAAAGGGGGAAGGGTTGAAACAAGTGTTACCCCGAGACGCACATCAGAATTACCAGACTTCCCATGGATTATAGACCCTTAGAGAGGAGTCAGCTCTCCAGGGGCAGTTGACACTGGTACTGCTACCCAGAAAATGGCAGCCTATGCAAAGTGCCACGATCACATGGGATAGCTGGCTGTGACTCCCAGGTGCCCTGACTTATAGATACTCCTTTGTGTGGGTGCCCTGTCCCAAAAGCTGGAGTTCAGCTAATGAGGATTAATAATAATAGTGGTTGTTATTCTTATGTGACTGTCTCTCTATTAAGAGAGTAGGTGCTCTGAATTGTTTTTCCCCCAGAAGATGAACTTGACCTGACTCTCCTATCCACGGTTTCATTTAGCCTTGATGAGAAATAAATGCAAATACCACTTTCATTAACACCTTTGTTCCAACTAAATGTGCTAACAAGCTCTAGACTTCAACCTTCCCACTAATAAGTGGTAATTTTCAGCCAGTACCATTACTAAGGAACCCTAACCCCTTGGTGTATAGTTGCTCATTTTTTGAATGCATGGGTTCTTATAAGACCCTAGAAGGTTAAGAGAAGAAAACTGAATCATGGATTTTTTTTTCCCTCTGTGGCAATATCCCCAATTATGTACTGAAAATCAAGAATTAAATAGAACTTTTAATAAGGAAATTTGCTGTGCTGTCCTTGGAGATGTGGGATTGTTATCCTAGGGGACAATAAGTGGTTCACTTTGTCAGAACCTAGTATTGATCCGTCACATTGTAGAAATATGATATGAAGCTGAGTCTACCAGCTTCAGAAAGGAAATAGCAATGTACAAATTTAATTCACAGTCCTAAAAATGGAGTTTTCAAATGATAATCCTAGGATATTTCTAGGATCGAACAATAGGGATGCAGAATACCTTGAGAAGGATCACTGCAGGAGTTTGGGGATGGCTGTGAGGAGAGACCAAATATATCTGGGAGCTGGAAAATCTCATGTGTAGATTTGTAGGCTTTTCCTGACCACAGTCTTAAAAAAAACTACATCCACTGGGGGAACCAATTAGAAACAGGCATTCCCTTTAGAAAGGCTGGTAAGAAAAAGGCTGCCCTTACACTTCCCAAGACGAATGAGAAAAAGTCACCCTCTGAAATGATCTGGGAGATGATTTCAGGGAACTCCAGAAGGTGAGTGGGCAGTAAGATAAAGAAGGAAGGCAGCCAGTAAAGGGCACGCTATTATGCAAGCTACCATTGTGGTCAGCTGGAGATTGATCTGCTGTAGAAATCTGGGAGTCAATACACAACCTGTGTCTTAGAGTTATGCCACTCAAGAGGTAAGGGAATTGAGGTATTTATATACCAAGACCAATTTGAACACCAACTCCCAACCTTGTCGGCTGAGAGCTACTCCTGGGGAACATGAATCTTCAGGTGCATCCAGCCTGCCAGGTGAGCAAGCACAGTGGCTTTGACCACCAGAAAAAGCTTCAAGGCAAAGAATTCAGTTGGAAGTGGTACGGTTGTAGGGCAGGACGGGGCACTGACAAGATCTGCGAGCCCCACGAAGCCCATTTTACAGGTGAGTAAACTGAGATATATGTAAAAGTTAAGTAGTTTTCCCAGTGACATTCAGCTAATAAGCAGCACAGGCAGAATGCAAATCTAGCTTCTGTTCCACTTGGAAGTCAATGACTTGACCACTTAGCCACTCTGCCTGGCCATGCTGTCCGGCTGAAGAAGCTGGAGAGCCTCCCAAGATTTAAATACCATGTCTAGAGGGTTTTATACTACCTCCAGGCCGGGGGCTGAGTATTACAGGCAGAAGAGGGGAATTGGAAGCCTTCTACAGTCTGAGCTTCTGTCTCTAGGAGTGGCCAGATAGTGATCTCTCTTTGGCCGAAACGAATCTTAGTGTCTAGATATCTGTTTACTAACCGGACACTAAACTGAACCTGTCCTCTGGTATATCTTTGCTTCATTGTTAATTGCAAAAACAAAACAAAACAAAACAAAGCACCCATATGATCATGTGCTCCTGCGTGATTTTCCTTGAGCCAAGGGGCTCCCTGCTACCTCCCAATTCCACTAGCCCCCGAGTTGTCCCTGCACCCGGCTTCTCCATTTCAGCTGCATTTGCTAGCTGCTAGCTGCTTTGTAAAGTAAGTTATGATGGCTTTGTGCTATAAAATAAAACAGCAATCCTCACAGCTGTTTTGATTCCATTTAATGAAATGGTGGTGACATCTGAATGTCACAATTGCAGAGAGGCGGACGGGTTGTTGTGGTTGCTGAGAGTAGAAAGCTCAGTCTTATTCCCCATGGCTAATATCTCATACAACAATTCCACAGTTATTACTGTTCTCTGTTCTGCTGCTATGCCCCTCTTACTAGGGAGGGACTTCAAGGATAGCAACACACCTCTAGCTATTTTTCGTTACCTGTGAATACAATCGGACAGCTAGGGTGGAGAGGATGCATGCAGTATTGTGAAGATGAGTAAAAGATGTCAGTGGGAAGAACCCTCAACTAACAGTTCCTGCCATTCAAAAAGCATACTGATCAGGAAAGCCAACAGCGTATGTGTCATCCGAGCAGAAAGTGCCAGAAAAATCTTTGGTTTCTCCTTCGTCCCACATAAAGTGGAGAGAGCAGTGCTGGGACGATATCAGCCAGCAAACATGGAGGCAAGTCAAGAAGCCAGTCTCGTCCTCAATCAATTATGCGAGAGTGTTATCAAATCAATAAATTCACAGTGTGAATGCTTGCGGCAGATGGACGAACACTTGTCGGCTATCTGGAGCCGCGAGAGAGTCAGATTTATTTTCGAAGCTTGTTTGTCTCATTTCTCCTGCCTGGTGCTGGAAGGCAGAGCATGCATCTGTGATTTTTCAAATGCAAGAGATCTCCAACTATTTTATAGCGTGTGAGATTGGGCTCTGCAAGCTGAACTCTCTAGGACTTCTGGCTTTTTGTCCTCAGAATGAGGACAAAGGGGAACAGGTTTAGCAAGGGGTCTCTCTCTCCATGCCTGTGGTTGTTGGCCACGGCAGACCCAGGTTGGCTGGTTGTGGGAACTGGCCTCCCACACTTGCCTGTGACAGTGAGGGTCAGCCGCACTGTGACCTCACGGACGGGCTTACAGGAAGGGCAGAGGAAGCTTCAGCTGGAGGTGCAGCCCGAGTCAGGACGATGTGGCCTCTAGCATACGGGGGTATTACCAGTGGTCACTGACAGCACTCTCTCTCCTTCCAGTGGACAAGGATTCTGGCATACGTAATTGGCAGAGAACTCAACATGAGCTCTTGACTGAGCTAATCAAGGAGGAGAGGGACATAGTCTTTTGAGCCAGAATTGGTAACTTCACAGCATCTGCCCTCCAGCTCCAGAAAGCATTTTTCGGTTTCTGTCTCGTGGGAGGAATCATCTTTCCCATTTTGTATATTGGGACAAGCGTGTTCTTGAAATCAAACAAGGAGCCCATGAACATTTGAGGTCTGAATTTGCAGCCTCCTGACCAGGGGCATGACCAAAAAGCCTCATTAGAAAAATTCTAGGTACCTTAGGGCAGAGTGAGTCCAGGGCTGTTGGAGGTGGGACAGAGTCTCAGGCTCAGTGCCTCGGTGTGTTCATTCATTCCTTCAGCCATTCAGTTGGTCAGTCGGCAAACCTCAATGAGTCTAGAGGTTCTCAACCCTAGCCCACCACTGGCTTAAATCAGACTTTCTAGGTGATTCTATTATCCAGTCAGTGTTGAATCACTATGCCAGGTGCCAAGGATACATAATGTGGAGAACACAATCCCTGTCCTCATGGTCCAGGGTGATGAAATTCAACAAGGTTGTGATAGAAGTAAGCCTGGGCTTCTAATAGGGGCAGAGAGAAGCAGCCCCAAATGGAGGGAGGGTAAGAAGATGAAGAAGAAGGAGATGACACTGAGCTGTCTTCAAAGAAGGAGCAGGAATTGCACATTAGCCAGTCAAAGAATGGGGAAGGCAGATCCTGCAAAGTCTGGGAGTATCTCCAAGGAGACTATTGTGGTCGACGTGTATAAGGCAAATCAGAGGGAGAGGGTGGTAGACAGAGGAGAGGTGACTGGGGTCCCATGATGAGTGTACCAGCCTGGGGACTTCAGCTCACATTTTATAAGGAAGCTCTGTGAAGGGACTGATCTGATCAGATTTCAGTTTCAGAAGGGGTATTCTGACAACTGAAAGGAAAAATAAATCGGAGCGGGCTATGAACAGTTACAGAATGAGCAAACCAAAATCACTACAATTTGCCATTTTTTCCAACAAAGGTTCATAGATGAATCTTGAAGAAAAAGATAGATGGTGAAAATTTCTTGAAAGAAAATCTACCCATAAAACTCCCATTGGTTTTTTAGGGAAACACTTTTTAAAAATTGAAGAACTGGATTTAAAATTGAAAAATTTTAAAGTTTGCTCCAGATGTGTATCTTTGGAAACACAGATTTTTTTTTTTGTTTGATTCTCCAAACAAATAACTTCTGGCTTGAGCTTTTTTTGGTGATGGTGTTTGATGAGTCTTGCTGTCCCCTACCTTCCAGCTAGAAGGACAGGACTTTGTAGAGTTAATTAAGAACCCAGCTTCTGGGGTCAGAGAAATCCGATTTAAATCCCAGCTCTGATTCTAATTAGCTGTGTGATCTTGAGAAATTTACTTAACCTCTCGGTACCTTAGATTACTCATCTGTAAAGTAAGATGACAATGGTGTCTCCCTTCCAGGATTCCATGATGAAATTCATGTAAATACATAGGCATACAAGTGAAAAGCTTAGCACAGAGCCTGACACATTGAAAGCACTCAAAAATCACAGAAGGAACCAATGATCAAAAAAAAAAAAAGGACTTAGAAAGCAAATGTGATGATCCACTAAGTAACTCCTGCTTCTATTCTCTTCTATGATTTCATTCTACTCTGGCATGATCTAGAAACTTTTTTTTTTTTTTTTACAAAAAGGAAAAGAAACTTGTCATTGTGTGGGCCAGTCTCTCCAACCAGTCGTTATAACCTCTGTACAGAAGAACTGCATTAACCTGATGATTTCTGCTCCAAGTTTCTGAACCAAAACCCCATCTGCAAAACGACCCGTGTCTGCTCCCGCAACTCTTGCTTGTTCTGGTGAAGGCAGAAGAGAATTTGGCTCCTTCGCTTATGATATCTACAGTAACCCATCAGCTGCTGAGCTGAAGAATGTGTTCGGTGTGCCCCTTTCCCCTTTAATGTGCCATTAAATCAAATACTCTATTAGCAGAATTAGTTCATTCAGGGTCTGCACTGAAACATCCTGCGAACTGCGTGATGTCTTTCACAAATGGCCCTGCACTCTGGGTCTACTTCAGCACTTTATATCCCGTGGAGGAGGGCTGAGCTGCCCGAGGATCTGACTGCCTTCCTCTAAGTGAAATATTATGGCTTCCACAAAGGATAATTATTTCGATCATTTTGCCATGTGCAAACCTAGTGAATTCCAAACACTGTCAATCAGGCTCTGGCCCAAAGCCTGCTGTCCTTACACCTGCAGCCCCAGACCTACCTTGGCCATGGACGTCCCACCCTCTCAGCTTCTCCGCTCTGCACAGGTCCACTCCAGACACTGGTGCCAACATATAGGATATTGCTGAGAGTTCAAACATGGAGAAATTCCCTTCCCCAAAGAATTGGGCCGGAACCAAGTGTGTCTCCACTTCTGTATTCCCTGGTAAGAGCTGTGGGTTGAAAACTCAGCATCCATATTTCCTTTCCCTCTTATTTACACTTGTCACCCAATAAACGTGAAAGCGGCCGATGACCTGAGCCTCTGTCATAACAATCTCATGCTCTGGAGATTAGCGAGGACCTCAAGCACCCCATGTCACATTCAGGTTGGCCATGTTGAGCATCGGAGTGCTTCTTCCTCTGCGGGCATGCTCGGTCGCTGCGAGGGGCACGCAGGCTGGTTTTCCTTTATGCTGAGCTGCGTCCGGCCAAGGTGTAGTTAGTCTGGTATGCTCTCTTTCCCTAAAGTAGGAAGTCAGTGTGTTAGGGAAGTATGATGACTGTATCGAACAACTGACTTGCAAAATTCCTCAACATTTAATAGTTGACTTTCACAAGCTCAAATAAGCCAGCTCCAGCACATCACTGGGTTTAGGAGTATAATATGGTATTTCTCACTTACAAGCCAGTCCGATGTGGTATGTGGCAGTGACCCTCCACAGGGGGATGCAGGGACCCAGGATCTCTCCATCTTGAATCTCTGTTATCCCCTGGGGACCTCAGACCCCTTCACTTCCAACCAGGAGTTAGGGAAAGAGCGCATGGGTAGTTCTCATGGGCCAGCCTTGGAAATGGTTTATGTCATTTTTGACCATGTTCCCTTGGCTAGAAGTACATCACATGGCTACAACTAACTTCAGGGGAGGCTGAGAAATAGAATCTTGCTCTGTGCCCAAGAAGGAAAGGGAATAGGGTTGGTGGGCAGCTAGCAGATTTCTGACACAGCCCTAAGAGTGCCTCCTCCCCCGGCTTCTGTCAGGAAACAGGTAGACCAAGTAGATGGAAAAGAGCATCTGGCCTTCCTTCCCTTATTAAGCATTGAAGAGTTTAACAGGCACGGACAGTGAAATAAATTGTTATGAAGTTGACAATTCATAAGTAGAATTATGGCCATGTAAGAACCGGGTTATATGTTACTCAGCAGTACTGTGACACGAGAGTGATGGCAGCTAGCAGGATTCTGTGGCAATTATAGGAGCTGGTTTTTCAAAACTCAGTGGTCCATCTGCCCATCCCTCCACCCACCCACCCACCCATCCATCCATCCACTCATCTAATAAGCCTGTATGTGGGCCCTGTGCCAGCATCTGGGGATACAGAGATACTCAGGAGGTGCTCACAGTCCGGTGAGGAAGAAAGAATTGGACATGCCCAGGTCAAGATATGTGCTCTAATCAAGGAGAAAATAGATTAAAAACCTGAGGAGTTAAAAGGTTTTCTGAGGAGGAGACATCTGATGTAGATTCAGACAGATGCATCAGTAGAATTTTCTAGTCATAGAAGGGGGAAAGGGATTCTAGACAAGGGAAACAGCTCCTACAAAGATCCAGAGGAATGGAAGAGCATGGTTCGTTCCAGACATGGGACAGAAGATGGGGGAATGGCTGCCAGGTAGGCTACCAGGAGCTGACCTATATGGGTGGAAAAAAAGCAAATGGATGACTATTGTCCCTGGAACTGCCATTTGCAATACAGAGCGAGTCGGGTATGAGAGATGGAAAAAAATTTCTTTCAGTTTTCAGTTCTCGAAACAGTGGGAGGACCAAAAGAATCAAGAGAGGGCTGCTTTTACTAGATAGAAGCAGGTGGGAAGCTGGGAGGCCAACCCCTTCACCCTTTGAAATAGAAACCAAGGCCCCATCCTGCTTCCCCTCAGGCTCCTGGTCTGGGCGGCTCCGAGGCAAAGCCATTGGCTTCATTGTGGCTGCAGTAATTGTGTCAAGTCATGAACCCACAGGCCTGAGTCAGGAAGGCCCTGCCCCACAGCAGATAAGCAAGGCTGGTAAGTGAGCACCCCACACCTCACATCCTGCCTAACAAATGGCTTTAGGGGAACCACAAAGCCCAGGGCAGACCCTGCCGGGCTGCTTGTGGGAAAGCACCCACAGCCAAGCCAACATCACTGTCTACAGACCCTGAGCCCCAGGAAAGAGGTATTATTTATGAGGCTTCTGTGTGGCAGATGTGGTAGGAAGAGTCAGACCTTGAAATCAGACAGGCCAGGTTGAGATTCCAGTCATGCACTCATCACCTCTGAGTCCCAAGGCAAGTGACTTTACCCCTGAATCAGTTCCCTTACAGGTACTTGGGGATGACAGTGCCCACCCTTCGGGGCCGTAAAGATTCAGTAAGATAGCACAAGTAAAGCACCTGGGGGGCGGCACAAAGCAGGGGCTCAGGAAATGCCAGTCCGCTCAACAGTAATGGCGGACACTTCCAAGGAGTTACTGTGTCCCCGAGCCCTTCCTCACGTTATCTCATTTAATTCCCACCACCGGAGGAGGTGAGTCGTATTATTATTCTCCCCATATAGGTGAGGAATAGGATCAAGCTGTTGGCCCGGGTTACACGGCTGGTAAGCAGAGAGCCGGACTTGCCCTCAGGCAGCTGGGGGTCTAAGGAGACCAAGAAAGAATGGCCTTTCCACACCGACGGAAGCAGCTGGTGATGACTCCGGGGAAAGGCACCCAGTCGGCCGCCCTGGCCAGCGGTTGGTGCCGAGAGCAGCCACTCCTCAGCGAGTTGAACTAGCTGCAAATCAAGCTTTGAGTTTCTGGCAGCTTCGAGGTGTCCCAGCTGAATGGAGCACAGGAGGTAAAGGGAGAACGTAAATGGTGCAAGGCACCCATTAAAAATTTACAGCCACCATCTAATTTTAAAGCTTTCATTTTTCAGTATAAAAACGCTACTCTATGTGCTGCCAAACGATGAAACCAACAGAATAGTGCGGTCGGGAAGGGCCTGCTGTTTAAGTCTGATGCTGTGAAAATGTCCGGTGGGGGAAAACTTCTTTTTTTTTTAATTCTTTTTTTTTCCCAAGATTTTATTTATTTATTGTCAGAGAGAGAGAGAGAGAGCACAAGCAGGGGGAGCGGCAGGTGGAGGGAGAAGCAGGCTTCCCGCGGAGCAGGGAGCCCGACGTGGGGCTCCATCTCAGGACCCCGGGATCATGACCTGAGCTGAAGACAAATGGTTAACTGAGCCACCCAGGCGTCATGAAACCTTCTTAGTATTAAATTACCCCACTACCTCCCCTTCATTTTAGATCAGAAACTCTCCTGAATTTCTAGTGGGAAATGCTGAAGGCTGGGCTAGGAAAATTCTGAAAAATTGCAGTGAAGGCATTGACTTCAGGGTCTCTTATATATTTTCAGCTGGAGTGGGAATACCAGATATGACATAACCCTGGTGTTCAGCAGCTCCCCCACCACCCCCACACCACACACACACACACACACACACACACTCACACACAGGTGAAACGGAAGAGGCAGCAAAGGATGGAGAACCCACTGTCAGGAACCAGATTGGCAACTTCTCGCCATTGATGTGATAAATTGCTACACTGGCTGAATTAACAATTGTAATAATAATAACAGTTAACATTTATGCAGCATATACTATGCTCCAGTAACATATTCTTTTAAGGTCACAATGTATCTTTATCATGACATTGTCATAGTCTATCTGTAGTAATAGCAATACTAGCTAATATTTACTGAATAATTACTGTGCTTACTTTACCTCCATTATCACATTAGTCTTCAAAACTTCAAAACGATGCCTTAATGCTTTTATTCTTTCCATTGTACAGATAATAAAACAGGTTTAGGTAGTTAGTAAGTGGCCGAGCTGGACTGCAGACTCATATGTGTCTGAACCGAGAGCTGGAGATCTTATCCACTGTGGAAGCCCCAGAGGAATGGAAAGGAGAGGGGAGGATGGACTGAGACCCGGGTTGGAATAAGAGGATGAAGACGTTTCTGTGATTGCACAGAGACAGCAAGACCAGGAAGGGACCATGGCTGCCATGCACACGACGAATGGGGTGGCTCTCTTCCTTGGGCCTGGCAAAACACAGGCTTTGCTCTAGTACACCACGTCCACCCATATAACTTCTCATCCAAACTCAGATACTTCGTGAAGGGGAGTACTATTGATAATAGGTAGAACAGAGGGGTAAACTGGGACTGTACTGGGCAAACTGCGACGTGTGTCATTCTGCTTTGCGCGCCACCTTGCAAACTGATGTGAGAAGATCAACACATTACAGGTGAGTTTCAGTGTGAAACTTGGCACCCTTGGCACCTCTGGAGCACCCGGTTACTGAAAGTGTGGAGTTGCGGGGTACAACTAGGAGAACCCAGCAACAGATAGCAGGCATTTAAGTGTCGGCTGCCTTTTTTCTTAATCTTTTAAGGTTAAATGCCTTATCTTAATACTGGATCATTTCTTCTACATCTACCAAGTTTTGCAGATTTGCCTTCTAGAATCTATGAAGCCCTTCTGAGCTTCCTCCTTTAACAAAAGGAGGGATAATTAAGTAGTCTGTTACATAGAGCTGTACCCGGGCATCTCGGTGAGACTCCCATGTATATCTGTGAACACACACACATATAGACATAAGATTTACTTACCTTGGAATTATTTACCTGTCTTCAGAATACTAATTGTAAAAATGTGTTTATATCATTGGATAACTAGAACTTCCTTATTTCTGCCTAAGAACCTGAAGTTTCTATTTCTATATATTTTTTAAGTACATTTTTAATTTTGAAAAATAATGCACAAATATGATATCATTATAAAAGATTCGAACGATATAGAAGGGACATTGGGGGAAATGCAAAAAATCCCCCTATATATATCCCATCTTCCAAAAGGCTCTCCTTCCCACCCACCCCACCCCGCCCCACCCCCACAATATAATAGTTTGGAGTTTATCACTACCATCCTTTTTCTAATTAGATATAGTCGATTGCTTATTGTGCAAAAAAAAATCTAAAAATCTTTTTTGAAGCACCTCCTGTCATACAAGTGTTATAGTCTATGAAGAGAAAAATGTTTGTGTTATACGGCAAGGTTGTGCCTCTGAACCCCCAGACAACTTTTACCCCAGTTTCTCTTTGGCTTACGGGTTGAATGTGACTTTTGACTTGCTAAAGCTGTCTCTGGGTCACCTTCGGAATGAAGGAAAGAGTCTGGGATTGAATCCCAACAGGATCACCATTTAACTCTGCCTTGAGCAGATTGTGTGGTGTTCGCCCCTTCGCAGGAGCTGAGGGCCAGGACGCTGCTGCCTGGGTTCAAATCCCCACTTCGCCACTTACTCAGTGGTTAGCTCTCAAAAAACCACTTGACCTCTCAGGGCTTTAGTTCCCTCCTTTGTGAAACGGGAATAATGATCGTATTTACCTCTTAGGGCTGTTGTAAGGATGAAAGAAGTTAATTCACTACCTGATACACACACAGTGTGTGCTCAATAAATATCAGCTATTTTTTATTACACTCCTATGCATATAGAATTCAGTTATGAGTCTACAAGCAGGTAATAAATATCCTGCCTGAAGAACACAGATGAGGGCAATCAAATTATTACAAGCTAAGAAGACAGCGACAGCCTTAAAAATCCTTGCAGAAATTGTCATCACCAGGGTCTGTGCAAAATTCTCCTCTTACTCAAAACACAGAACGCTCGACCCCACCTTCTGTGTCACTGGCCAGCCTGTTGATTCATTCTTTCAACTTCTGAGTCCCCCTCCTCCCTAGCTCCTGCCTTCTAGTCCCACTGCCCCCACCAGGCCAAGGCCACATGACCTCACACGCCCACCACTGCCTTTCCTTTCCTTCTACGCCCAGCAGTCAGGTCGGGTCCTAAACCGGCACTTGGAGCACAAAACACCCACAAAGGAGACTTCACCTGTATCAGTTCCCTTGTTGATTACAATGACATTCAAAATCCTTTGTCAGGGTTATTGTCAAACCCTTCCCTCAAACTAGCCTCCTCACCATTCTCTAAATGTATCTTCCATAATCTCTGCTTTGAGCCAACACATTCCAGTTTCTACTGGGATGTGGGTAAGATGCTGGACGGAGGGTTGGATTAGAAGACTTTCAACATCCTTTCCAGCCCTATAGACCATTTGTAGATGGTCTACAAATCTCTGAATTTAAGCACTTAGCACTTACTATGTATTAAACATTATGTTAATTGCCTTAGTTTTACATTCATTAGCTCATTTAATTCTCCTAACAATTTTATGAAGGAGGTAATATTATTATCCTGTTTTACAGATGAGGAAGCTGAGTCTTGGAGAGGAAAAATTATGGATGCAAGCTTACCCAGCCAAGATGAAGAGCACTTAACAGAGTCCACCCTTGGTGTCGAGGGCTGCCTCTCCCCAGCTCCCCTGAGCCTACACTACACATTTCCAGGTCTAGCCTCCACCCCCACTCTCACCCCTATGTTTTCTTCCTAATACAACAACAGGTGAAAGTAAAATGTGAGTGGTTCCTCCCCGGGGTTGCAAACCATAATCACCAGAGCACAGGCACCTGGGTCCCAGTAGAGCCTGGAATCAGCATTTCTGCGGATACATATTTTAGAAGGCGCTGCCGAGGAATCTCATAGTCCTGGTTAGAACTCTACCCAGGGACCACCCAGTTGAGTCAGTGGCTCCTTATCTAGCCAATATTACGTGGCTTTGTTGACTGCACTTCATCCTTCTGTTTTTCTAGAATCCTGACAATAGAACCACAGCTGTGTGCTCACAGGAAATTTAAGTATTCTGACAGCACAGAATTGTGGTGCATTTGGAGGTTTTTGGGTGCGGCCATAACCAGACTTTCCAGTCCTAAATAAATGGGTCCACTGCTTCTGGCTCCCTCACCTAACTTCTGCCCCGTGGCTGACTTCCGGAGCTTAACTCCCTGACAGTCAGGAGGAAGGAGGCAAAAGGAAACATTTTAATTTATAGTAAGCAGACATCAGTTTTATGTTGTTTTTTTTTTTTTTCCTGGCTCATTTAAAATGGCAGGCCCACTTGAAAAAATAAAATCTTGCGTCGTTTTCCCTTATAAGAAATTTCCTAGGTATTTACCAAAATCCTAGAAAATTACGTATTTGTTAATATACTACAACTCCCGTGAGAGAGAAATATTTACAAAATTTGCTTTGGGCAGTGATGCTACAAGAATATTAAAAAGTATTGACTTTATCACCAAGCGAATCCTTTCTCGATTTTTTTTATTAAGATCACAATAGATTTGAAAAGATGGAGCAGCACAAAAACACCTTTGTTTTAAACAAAAGCTACCTTTCTCAGCAAGAATGGAGTCACTAGGGTGGAAAATCAGGTTCATTTCAGCTTCACTAATAATATCTGAAATGAAATAATGTTACAAATCTCCCCTCCAACCTTGTGGCTAGACACCTGGAATATTTATTTATTTCCCCTCCGGAGAAAATAAGGGTGGATGTTACCTTTAGACTACATACACATTTAATTAATGAATGCAAGGAGAATGACTCTGGCTGCATTTAAATTAAGGCCCAAGCGTGTGGAATTTAAGAGATCTGACCTTAAAAATGAAGAAAATATTATTGTAATTACTCCATTTGCTAAAAACAAATGATGTGGCATTTGAATTTAAGACTTCTATCAAAAGCAGCTGAGGGTCTAATCAGTTCACACCTTTCCATTTTAATGGAGTTGGGGTTGAGCCATTGCATTTACAATTATCCAGGCAGACTTCATCCCTTTGAAATGACTTAAAAAGATTAGCATTCATGGATTATTTATTAGCTCCTCGTGAATGTATTTCCAAGAATGGAAACAACATATTGCATCAAAGTCTAGTTTCCAAGTTTAACTCTTTTAATTAACAGCACGACTACACGTTGTTGCAAACGGCGTCTGAAGTCACAGGACATTTTGTCAGGCCTTTTCGTCCGTGTCTTTGGGAGCAGGCTTTGTCCCTTGCGAGCCCAGAGAGAGTGCGAGTCCCGGTCCTGGCGGCCTGGGATGCCCCGTAAACACGGCAGGGCGGAGGCAGCCGGGTGTAGCTGTCACCGAAAGGGGAATGCCTGCTTCGGGCTCAGCGGAGAACTCGGTGACACGGTGACACGGTGACACTGGCAGTTTCACCCAAGCACACTTTCTGCCTACATAACGAGAACGTCACGCTCGAGGCCCTGACAGCAACGCGGAGGAGCCCCAGGTTCGAGGCGGGGCTGGCCGCCCGCGGCCTGTCTGCCATCTGAAGTCCTCCGTCGCCCGGCGGCCTGCGAAACCCACCTCCGCGTGAGCGGGACAACAGTCCACGCAGGGTGGGCCACGCCGCCTGCCGCCCGGCTGGGGACAGCACATCCCGCGGGCCGGGCCTGGTGCACGAGCCCACCCAGGCCCTCTGCGGACAGCTGACGCCCGGACTCGGCCGGCTCTCCAAGGGAACTAAGGTTCTTCGAAGAGCAAGCAGAAGGAGGGAGAAAGCAGCAACTGTCCTGGGGGCCTGGCTCCTGCGGGAATCGCCTCTGGAAAAGCAGGGGGATGAAAGCCAGGCAGGAGTCACGGCCATGGCCAGCCTGGCATTTGTTTGATGAAGTCCTGATTCTTCGTAGTGGTTTGACTTTTGTATGCCTTCCGCGTAGAGGCTGAAGGTATTTTGCTACACTTTTTTTTAACCTAACGATAAAATGGATAAATATAACCTCGTGCTGCACTTCTAGAAAAGCTGATACCACAAAATTTACAATTTGTACAAATGATGGCTGGTTACTTGCTTTGCAAATCTTGTTTTAAAGAACCCTTCTGGAAAGTTCCATTGGATCTGTGACACCTCTATGCAGCCAGACTATAATTTGACTTATGAAAAGTTTATTTACACGAAGAGGCATCTCTAATATACAAAATAGCACCCACCTGTAACTTTTCCCCTAGAGAACAGGTTGGAGCCATCCGATAGAACAGGACCATTTTATAATACATGTATCCTGTCTTGGTAGGAAATATCTGAGATCAATGTTAAAGCAAATTTAGATAATGAAAATTTGACTCTACTGAGGTAAAAATAGATTCACATAATTTAAAATACAGAAAGGAAGTAACATGGTTACAAAAACTATAATTCTTATTATAATTATAATTTTTACTAAGTGCAAGGAATAAAAATTGGACTGATCACAAAGAAGTCTTGAGGATAAGAATTGATGTTTTGGAGAAAATAAGAACCAACCCAGAACTCATGAGAAAAATGTCCTGGCTGACTTGATTTGTTGATGTGCTCATTGAGAGTTCAGTGATCATGCCACTCATTCATTCACTTAATCACTCACTCATTCATTGTCACTCATTCAGCAGCTATCTCTTCCAAGGGTCACTGTGAGGAGACACTGTGTCTGGGGATACACAAAGGCGGCAAAGGTGGGTCTTGACCTCAAAGTGTCTCTAGTCTAATGAGAAAGAGAAAACAGGTCCTCATAGAACTATTATACAAGACAACATATGATAAATGCAAAAGGTGAGGTGAAAGGAGGTGTCCTGAGGAGTTGTATCCCACTGGCAGGTGTTACTGGACTGACTTTAGGCTGTGGGGGAGCAAGTGGTGGTGGGGAAAATCCCAAGGCACTTTGGTAGGGAAGGCCCAGTGAATCCTGTAGAATAATCTGGGTCCATGAGTGTGGAGCAAGAGAGAAGGGCTTGTGTCTTGGCCTGCCTCACTGGGTGCGCAAATGACTCCGCTGTCCTCCTGCTTTTGCGGCTGACTCTCTGTCCTTGGGCAAGACATCCATGGGCTTTGGGCTATTTTTATAAAATGTAGTTACTCTGACAAAGTAACTTCTGGACAGAATTCCAATATATATCATTATGGAGAAAAATGACAAATGTAGGAATATGAGAAGGAAAAAAAATTAGAAAATATCACCTGTAATTCTAATACTATTAATATCGTGCAGGGTATTCCTCTAGACTTTTCTATTTATATATCTATCTCTGTATATTTTTTAATTGTGGCAAAAACCATACCACATTACATTTATCATCTTAACCATTTTTAAGTGTACAGTTCAGTAGTAAGTGTATTCACACGTTGTGCAATAGATCTGTAGAACTTTTTCATCTTACAAAACTGAAACTCTGTGCCCACTGGACTCTAATTTCCACTCCCCCCAGTCCTTTGTACTTTCTGTGTCTATGATTTTGATTACTCTAGATACTTCATATGAATGGAATCGTACAGCATCTGTCCTTCTGCGTCTGGCTTATTTTGCTTAGCATGTCTTCGAGTTTCATCCATGTTGTAGCATGTGACAACATTTCCTTCCTTTTTAAGGCTTCGTAGTATTCCACCACATGTATGTACTACGTTTTCTTTATTCATCTGTCAATGGATATCTGGGTTGCTTCCAGCTCTGGGCTATTGTGAGTAACGTCTGGAACATGGACGTGCAAATATCTCTTTGAGATTCTGCTTTCAATTCTTTTGGATATACACCCAGAAGTGGAACTGCTGGATCATATGGTAGTTTTCTTTTCAATTTTTTAAGGAACCACTATACTGTTTTCCATAGCAGTTGCACCATTTTGCATTCCCACCAACAGTGCTCAGGTGTTCTAATTTCTCCACATCTTTGCCAATGCTTATGTTCTGTTCTTTTTTTAGTGACCATCCTAATGGGTGTGAGGTGATATCTCACTGTGGTTTTGATTTGCATTTCTCTACCCTAGAATGATTCCTACAGTGGAAGAAGTCTCTTTGCCAGGGAGAGCCAGGCTCAGAAGCCAAAATTTGGGTTTGGAGTCTGTGTCATAACTTTGATGTTGGCTCACACTCAATACAGCATCATCACTTCTCTTAGCCACACTGTTGAAGACTAACACCCGCCCTACCTCTGTTTTCCGTGTTACCACGAAGGAGCTTTGAGCTGATCTTCAAGGATAACAAAGCTATTAACTCTGTTCCAAAGATCCAGTCGTGTATAAACACAAGGTACTATGGGCAACTTGTCAAGATCTCCTTAAGGCCCCCAGAACAAGGCAGGACCCTGAAGTCTCATCATAGTAAACATTATTAGCGACTCACTCTAAATCCAATGGTGACATCTATCTTAAATATACACCACACTGAACCAAGCACTTATCACTTTATCTGCACTGGGAGTCCGACCATATGTCTCTGCTATTCCCCTTCAACGACTAGAAACAAATTCAGAGTTTTGAGTTTCAACTGCTTCATTCTTGTAGCTGCTAAGACAATAACGGATTAAATAAGATGAACCAAGCGGCCATACTTCTTGTAAAGTTATCCCCAGAGATAAATGTACAATGTTGTTTCGGAGGCTGTGGTGGAGTCTGCAGTGTAACTAAGGTTGACAGACTCCCTGCATGTGGGTGGCTGTCTCCTTTCCAGCTGTGACCAACTGAATTATATCACCTGTCCCGTTTGATGTATTAGGATATGCCCAAGCTCAAGATGCATGTTGCTACAATAGGGAAATTAATGTCCACCACTGGAGGCAATTAATAATGATTAGGAGCAAAACAGCGGGGTTAAATCTGTGCATTTAACAGAGTGTTCATACACTTTTATACTATATTTCAGTCTAGTTGCTCAAAGGAAAAAGAAAACCCTTTTGGGGGACTAGAACAATCTTATCTTAATTAACATGTAAACTTAGATGAAATGTCAAAGTCGCTTCAATGAGACATGTTTATTCATTATTTACTTAAGCCTCCCTTCCTGGGGTTAGAGAAAAACATTGCACAAAAGTAGTATACTAAGGAGAGAAATGCTCAGATTCAGCTGGGTAGCTAGTGGGACTCCTGCACTTTTTGAACTGCTGCATTTGATGGGTTGATTGGAGTGAGAAATTCTCACCTCTTTTATGATTCTGCAGTTAATATACTAAAAAAAAAAAAAAGGTAACAAATTGGCACACCATAGATTTGCAATGGTTGGTTTAGGGCAACTCTATAAAATCTGCATGTAAAATACTTAGCGGTGGGTAACTAATTTCTATTTGGTGACTAACATCTAGATATAAATTTTAGTATTAGAAATTTAAACCGAACAAGGGATTTTGCCTGAAAGATGCAGAAAACATTGAGAGCAGATTAGTTATAAATCTGTAAGACGCAGGAGCCTACACAGTATTGATGTACGTAAGCACACACGTACCTCTGACTAGGCATTTCTGTCACCATGTATTAGTGTAAAGCATACACAACACAAATATTCATTGATCAGATATTTTATGAGGAAATTTCATTAAATAGATTAAAATGTAATTGACCACCAGCTGGACTTTACAGCCCCAAGAAGATTATATATTTAAGTGATAATGCAATTCTCAATTAAAAACTATGAGATAAAGGTCTTGGAAAACTTCAAAGTCATATTTCATTATGATGGAATCTAAAAATAGAGACTCTGAAATGATTCCTTCATTGTGAACTCACAATGGCTACGGTGACATCGAAGTTCTGTTTGCAGCCTGGGCTCATGAGGCAGCCCCAGGCTCATGGGGTTGGCTCCTCTTTGAATTCCTCCTTCTTTGTGTCCTCAAGAGTGTCTCAGGCTGCACAATCTCAAAAGAGACTCAATTAAAATAAAAAAATTCAGTCAATCATCAGTCTTTTGACTAACCTGACTGGATATCCAGATATTGGATATAACTAAATATTTGAATTTTAATAGCAAATATAAATACTTGGCACCATTCTTTTGGTGGACATTTAGCATCCCATGATTCAAAGTTCACACAGTAGTTTCGTTTCAACGATTCATTCGTTTGTTTTATTAGGCAATCTTCATGATTGTTATTTATCTATTTACCTCAAAATCTCACCGTGGCTAAGCGGGGCTCAGTTTCAGAGACAGGATAAGCCTGCTGTTTATCAATGAATTGCATTACTTTTACTATATTACATTTATTTATTTATTTATTTATTTATTTATTTATTTTAGGAATCTGTTCATTCCACAGGCATTTTTTGAGTACTAACTGTAGTAAAGCACTCTGCTGGATGATCGATCACAAGCATAAAAAACAAAACCACAAGGAGACTGTTCCCAAACTTACCAGCATTGACTAAATGCAGACTTCGACTAGGTATTCTCTGTTAGTTCTCATAAAACTATGAGGTAAGCATTATTCCTCTTTACATTTGGAAATTGAGTCTTGGGGAGATGACTTTGACCTGTCCAAGGTCACACAGTGGTGGGATTCCAACCTTGGCCTTCTGTTCTCAGGGTCCTGGCGTCTCGCCTCCGCAGAGCAGTGGTCTCTTCAGGAGCTGGCCAACCCAAGAGCAGGTCAAGTGGTTATGCGCTTGCAGCCCCTCCATGCCAAAGATCGGTTTCTCAGTCAATAACTCCCGGAAAATCATGGATGAATTCAGTCTGCTCCAATTGTCAGATAATGTTGGTGCTTAAAGGTACAGCTGCCCCACTGTGCCACCACCACTAGAAGCCAATGCTTGACTCTCACAATGGCCCTAGCCTCTCCCTTTGACCCACTGCTCTTGCTTCTCAGCTTCCCAGTGGAGGCTCAGCTTCCTAGTCATGTCCTCTTTGGTGTTGGCAACAGGTTGAGCAATTCTTTGACAGCTTCATCAACTCAAGCTGTCCACTCAGCTTGCTGTTCTGCTCTCTTCTCTAGTTTTGGTGCCCCCTGTAGGCATGGATGACAGTCATCACCCACCAGCCTAGCGCTAGAGAGGCTAGGTGGGGCAGAGTCACGCCCCTCTGCCCTTCCCTGCCTTGCCAAGGGGGAAGGAGCGGATGACCCCAGAAGACAAGTGCACTGGTTCTTACACTCGGCGTGTGTCATAATCTTCTTGGGACTTAATAAAAGTATAGATAACGGAACCCTTCTCTAAGCCTCCTAAATCTATATGAGTGTGTTTTTACCCATTTCTCAGGAGATGAAGATACACACCAAAACAAAACAAGATCAGGGCTTAGCACAGAGCCTGGCACCTTAGAGGTGCCACTCAATGGTGGCATATTATCTATTACTGCATAACCAATTACCTCAAAATGTGGCAGCTGCAACAATAAACATTTATTACCTCACGCTTTCTGTGGCTCAGGAAGCCAGGAGAGGCTTAGTTGTGTGCCTGTTCCTCAAGGCCTCTCCTGAGGTGTTGTCAAGGGCTACAGTTGGTCAGGGAATCAGTCACCCCACAACTTACCTTGTGCTAAAGGATTCGCTTCCAAGTTCCCACATATGGTTGTCATCTGGCCTCAGCTCCTCGCAGGCTGTTGTCCCGAAGGGCCTCTGTGCCTCACAACATCACATGGGTCTCTCTCCAGGGCCAGCCACAATACAGCAGCTTACTTTCACTAGAGTGAGTATTGAAGAAGAGAGAGAACTAAGACAGAAGTCATAGTCCTCCTAATATTTGGAGTAACATCTTATCGGTTCTGTCATATTCTATTTTTTAGAAGAGAGTTCATGCTCAAGGAATTACATGAGGCCATGGATGATCACAGGCAGGGATTATTGGGTCCATATTAAAGTCCACCCACCAAAGGTGGCCAGTTTCTCTTCAGTTTAGGGAGTTAGAGCCAGTCAGTGGGACTTACCAGTGGAAATACTATTCAAGATTATGGGAGAAGGGCAGACATTAACCAGTAATCTGGAATACTGGTATTAGTTACATCCTCTGGACATCAGTTACAGTGGCCTTGGCATCTTCAGTTCATCCATCCACCCATCCATTCATCCATTCATCAAATAATCACTTACTGTTCATTCCCGTCTGTGCCAGGTGCTGCTCTGGACCCTGGAGGTACAACAGCGAAAAGCCTGGGCAGAGAGCCCACCTTCAGTGGGTTCAACAGTTTACTAGGGGGTAAACAGGGAAATAGGCGACCACATGAGGAGACAGCAGCTCTGACAAGCCCTGCCAGAGTGTGATGGCAGCCCAGCATAGAGGCTCTCTGCTCGAGTTCACAGTCTGGCCAGGGAAGGCTTCCAGAAGGAGGTGATACTTAGGCTGAGGCATGAGGACAAGAAAAGTTTTGTCAAGTGGAGAGCAGTCTATGCAGCAGTGGGAGGGATGGGAGAAGCATGACTTTTTCCAGATTGCAAGTGGAAGTCAGGATGAGTATTCCCCATTTGAGGTAAGTGAAGGTCAGAATGGGCCCCTGGGGATATTTATAACATTTCCAAAAGTGTAATGGAATTTGAATAAGGCATACAGGCCAAAAAAGAAGCTTATTTTTCATGGCCTTGGTCTCTTAACTAGAAAGTTTAGTCAATTTCCATTGAGTGTGATTATTAATATATTTGAATTCATTATGCTATCTTTATCTTATTTTGTGATTTTGGTAGAGTTTCATAAGCATAATTTGGGTTGTCATGTGCTAATCAAAAGTTCTCACTGACAATTTCATGTCTTTGATTAATAAAAATTGGAATGAGAATTAATTAATTAATGCAGTTTGCCTTTTCTCAATTCCCCTTACTATTTTCTATTTTATTTTATCTTACATAAGACTTATATCTCTGTAAGGGGTCTTAAAAACCTCAGTGGACTGAGGCAGGAGATAAATAAACACATACATGAAATTCTTACTAAATATATTGATAATTACACTCAGTGGAAATGGACTAAACTTTTTAGTTAAGAGTCTAAGGCCATCAAATCAGATTTGAACTAAAAGAGAACATACAACAACAGCAAAAAAAACCAAACCTTCAGCCAAGTTGTGTTTATAGTCAATTTCCATAAAATATAAGAAATGGAAATTTCAAAACAAAAGAAAAAATTCAACAGGTATATTCATTGTGAAATGGATTTGACTACAAGTAACAGAAAACTCCATATGACAGTGGCTTAAACAACATAGAAATTTGTTTTTTCTCTCCTATAGTGTCCGAGGCATTCCCTCCTATCAGAAATTTAGACTTTTTCCATCTCATGGTTCCATATCAGGTTGATTTGAGCTCTAGGTCCAAGATGGCAGCATCTGCATTTCGGGATGCAGGATGAGGGAAGGATGAAGAAGAAGAAATGACACATCCTGTATTACATCTTAAGGTGGATTCTTGGAAGCTGTCAAACAACTCATCTATTTTCATCTCTTTGGCCAGAACTTAGTCACAAGGCCACATCTAGCTGCAAGGGAGGCTGGGGAATGTAGTCTTTATTCAGGAATCCGAATCTCCAGCTAAAAGTAGGAGAGAGGAAGGATCATATCATAAAAGATGGGGAGAACAAAGTGGAGGAACAACTTTATCACAACAGGCACATAGGAACCAAAAGAGAACTAGCATAATAATGTCAGATAAAATAGACCTTAGGTGAAAAGCATTACTGTAGATAATGAGTGAGTGTCAGTACATATTTTTTAAAAAGATTTAATTCACTAGGAACTTGTATGTGCTTAGTAATAAATCTTCAAAATACATAAAACAGGGGCACCTGGGTGGCTTAGTGGGTTAAGTGTCAAACTCTTGATTTTGGCTCAGGTCATGATCTCAGGATTGTGAGATAGAGCCCTGAATCAGGCTCCATCCTGGGTGTGGAGCCTGCTTAAGATTTTCTCTCTCTTCCTCTCCCTCTGCCCTCCCCAAAAAATGTAAAACAAGAATTGACAGAATATAAGAAGAAATGACAAGCTGTCATCGAGGGGGACATTCAGTGGTTGATAAATTAAGAAGAGAAAAAAAGTAAGAACATAGAAAAATTAGACATTGTAAGATTAATCTAATAGGCATACATCAATAGTATTTCTAATAACCAGAGAATAGAGGTTATTTTCAAGCACACAGAAAACTATGATGTAATTTAACCATCTTATAAGCCCAAAGCAAGTGTTGACAAATTTCAAATGATTGGTATGTGTCCAGTCATATTTACTGACAACAATGAAATTACATTCTGAATAAATTACAAAAAGATAATTTTTAAAAATCCATTTGTTTTGAACATTTAAGGAATATGCTTTAAAGTACCCATGGTTACTCATGCTTCTTGGTGAAAATAAGAAGATGCTCAAAATGAAAAAATAAATAAATAAGAGGGGCGCCTGGGTGGCTCAGTTGGTTGAGCACCTGCCTTCTGCTCAGGTCATGATCCCAGGGTCCTGGGATCGAGCCCCGTGTGGGGCTCCCTGCTCAGTGGGAAGCCTGCTTCTCCCTCTCCCTCTGCCTGCTACTCAGCTTGCTTGTTCTCTCTCTCTGTCAAATAAGTAAATAAAAAATCTTAAAAAATAAATAAGAGAAATATTATCAATCAAACTTGTAGAATGAAGAACTAGTAGTATCTAGAATATATAAAGAACTCTCAAAGCTCAACAGCAAAAATCAAAGTGATCAATTAGAACATGAGCAAATAAAGTGAAGAGATATTTTACTGAATAAGATATGCAGATGGAAAATAAGCACATGAAAAGACGTTTAACATCATTAATCTAGGGAAATGCAAATTAAAACCACAATGAGTTATCACTGCAATCCTATCAGAAAGGCTAAAATTAAAAAAAAAAAAATTGTGACCACATCAAATGCTGATGAAGTTGCAGAGAAACTGGATCACTCATACATTGCTGGCAGGAATGTAAAATGTACAACAGCCACTTCAAAAACAGTTTGGCAATTTCTTCAAAAAACTAAACATGCAACAACCATATGACCGAACAATTGCAGTCCTGGGCATTTATCCCAGAAAAATGAAAACTATGTTCACGCAAAACCTGTATACCAATGTTCACAACAGCTTTATTGGTAATGGCCAAAAAAGAAACAACCCAAATATCTTTCAATGGGTCAATGGTGGAACAAACTTGGGACATCCATATAATAGAATCTTATTCAGCAATAAAAAAGGACAAATCTTGATTATGGATACATCCAATAGTCTAGATACATCTTCAGAGAGTTATAAGTGAAAAAAGCCAATCCCCAAAGGTTACATGCTGTGTAATTCCACTTATATAACATTCTTGAGAGTACAAAATTAAACAAATGGGCAACAGATTAGTTGTTGCCAGGAGTTAAGGAGATGGTGGGGGCAGGAGGGAAACTAGAGCGGCCATGAGAAGGGCCACACGGAAGACCCCTGCAGGGTTGGAAATGTTCTGTTCCTTGGCTGTGTCAATGTTGATATCCTGGTTGGGATATGGTGCTGTAAGATACTACCACTGAGGAAACTGGGCAAAGGGTAGAGGTGCTCTCTCTCTGAATTATTTCTTACAACTGTATGTGAATCTATGATCATCTCAAAATAAAGGGTTTAATTTTTTTTAAGATTTGTTTATTTATTTGAGAAAGAGAGAGCAGGAGGAGGGGCAGAGGGAGAGAGAGAATCTCAAGCAGACCCCCTGCTGAGTGTGGAGCCCAACACAGGGCTCGATCCCACCACCCTGAGATCTGACCTGAGCTGAAACCAAGAGTTGGACACTCAACTGACTGCGCCACACAGGTGTCCCATCAAGGGTTTAATTTTTTAAAATCTTGTGGGATGCAGTGAAAGTGGTAGTTTCATAGAGATAAACACACATTAGAGAAAAGAAAGGCTTAAAATGAATCATGGAACACTACATCAAAAACTAATGATGTAATGTATGGTGATTAACATAACATAATAAAATTAAAAAATTAAATTAAATTTAAAAAAATTAATGATATAAGAAATTAGAAGAATAACAGTACAATAAACTCAAGGTAGAAGAAAGGGAATATTAAAGAGCAGAAATTAATGATATAAGAACAACAGAGATACTCCAGAGAGGGCTAACCGCGCTAAAAAGTGGTTCTTCACAAAGACTAACAATGTGGGCAAACCCCTGGCAAGACTCATCTCGAAAAGAGAGAGACGCAAATTAACAAAGTTAAGAACGAGAAAAAGGAATAAGCTATAGGTATAGCAGACCTAAGAGAATATTTTAGACAATTCTGTGCCTACACATTTGAAAATATACATAAGGTGGACAAATTTCTAGACAAATATACCTGACCAAACTATTTTTGATAAAGGAGGATATCTAGTTAAATAACCATTAAAATGTTTTCACAAGGAAAACTCCAGGTCCACCAAACTTTCAAGAAATAAATGATTGCTATGTTACACAAACTTTTCTCAAAGCATTAAAAAAATACGAAAAGAAAGAAAGAGGAAGGAAGGAAGGAAAAAAGGGAGGAAGGAAGGGAGGGAGGATAGAAGGAGGGAGGGAGGGAAAGACTTTTTAAGTAATTTATTGAGGCTGGTATAATCTTGATATCCAATCTAGATAAAGTCAGATCATGATCTATAAATACTAAATAAAATAAAAGTAAAACAAATTCTATAACAAATAAGAGATCAAGTAGAGTTTACTCCAAAAATTCACCAATGGTTCAATATTAGGAAAAATTATTACTTTAATTTACCCCATCAAGAGATTAAAGGAGAAAAAACATACGTTCATCTCAATAGGTATGGAATACAGTAAAGTTCTAAAATTGTTCATCGTAAGGATCCTAGAAAAATTATTGCATGCCAGCTACAGGAGACATGTGTAAGAATGCTCATAGGAGAAAAGACTGGAAAGAACGCAGATGTCCATAAGCAATAGATTGGATGAACACACCGTGGTATATTTGTAGCAAGGAGTACAGCAATGAAAGTGAGTAAATGATGGCCACGGACAATGACATGGCTGAGTCTCACAGACATAACGTTGAGCAAAAAGAGCAAATGGAGGCAAATCGAAAAATACATCTTTCAGCGATACGCAGAAAACTTTAGGTAAAGCAGGAGAATGATTAACACAAAACACACAACAGTGTTACCTCAGGGCAGTCGGGGAAAGGAGCACCTTTGAAGGCGGCTTCTTTTGAAAACCAGTCTCAAAGGGAAGTAAAAGGAAAAACAAATAATACTCTTTGAGCTTTTCCTACTTATTTCTGGGTCTCAAATTTGTGGGCCAGCGTGATTTCTGTGGCTTTTTCAAAAGGCATATCTACCTCTAGAAGCCTCAGCCTAAAGCAAATCTAGCTTAGCTAGAACTAATTACACATTATACTTTCTTTTAGAGTCTATATAACTCATCTCTAAGCAGCACCATTGACCCCAACATTTCAGTGGGCAGTTATAGGATGTGCCAAGCACTAGACAAAATATATCATAGGTATTAACTATATCATAGGTTTCCTTCCCCCCCTGAAGCACCTACCACAATTTCTCTCATTGCTCAGATAAGGGAACTGGTCACATGATTAGGATAGAGGAGAACCAAGATTGGGATCCAAAGCTCTTTGTCCACATTCCGTATCACCTGTGAGTACAGAAATAGGACTGCCACTTTTAAGGACTTGATTTGGGTAAGGCAAATGGCATTTGGAATATCATCCGATGCTGAGGAATGTGGGGACAGCCCTTGTCTAGGCGACAAGACACCAAATGCAGTAGAAAAACTACATTATACCAAGCTTTTATTGAATGTACTATCGCCTTTGATTGGTCCAGATGCGCGTTGGCATCCGTGGAACATCATCATGGTGAGCTGTAACTTAATGCACTGCCGTATTTCCTCATAATTACCCAAAAGTAGCTATAGGACTTCAAGACTGAAGGCATGTTTTATTTACAGTCGCACACTAGCCTAAATCAACTATAACTAAAACTGTCCTCAGAGTTCCAAAGTGACCTCTTATTAAAATGATCTATAATTTGGTTAGTTTCTATTGCTCTCAGCAGTTGTGAATTCCCACGATTTTTTCCCGAACATGAGCTGGACTGCTCATTTGTTTGAGGAGCCCCTCTGAGAGAGGAATAGGTTGGGTCTCCAGACTCAAGTTAATTTGCTTTTGCTCTTATTATTATAACAATTAACAGATAAATAAATGGATTACCTTTGCAGGTACACAGTCTAATTCAGTTCAGCCCATTTTCTCAGTTCAGCCTCCTTTATCAGAGTAGGCTGAGGTGAGGGATCTGTGGCTTTGGATCTGTCCTCACCATGAGGATGGCTGGTATCTCTTCTGCCCCTACTGTGTACAGTTTATGGAGATGCTCCGTATTCAGCATTTCATCTAATAATGGGTTATTATTATTCTGCGCTGATGATGAAGAACTTGGGACTCTGAGAAGTGAACCATGTTGATCAAGCTCACAAAATTAGAATGGAGCAGAGCTGGGATTTGGACCCAGATCAGGCAAAGCTTCTCCTTTCCCTGTACAAGCTGTCTACATGAGGATTGTCCCTCTGGTTGAGACTAACAAGTCAACTAAAAGAACATCACACCCCAGTCTGGAGTTCTGGATCATGCTTCTGTGTGCACTCTCTCCACAAGATGGAAAGCAAAGGGTTGATCTCCTTCAAACACAAACCCATTTCAGACCCTGAAGGCAAGGTAGTGTTTCTCTGTCTTTCATTATCACTGGTAAAGAAAAAAAGAATGCTGCTAAGCTGGTGGAAGTTTGTGATCCAAAGTTGATATATGCTAAACGTGAAATGGTTGCTTTAAAACAATGTAATGTTTTCATTTGAAAGATGATGGAGACATGGAATCATTCTGATATCTCCATAGTATCATCAGCTCTATAGCTGGACAAATAAATAGATAGACCTATAATATCACCATTCAAATGATTAAAAAGGAATAAAATGATGCCAGATGTTTATTTGGAATAACCCACAAAACACACTGAAAACAATTCCTATTTCTGCAACTGGAAATTGGAATTGATCATTACTGGGCATTAAATGCACGTATGTTTTTCTGAAGTTCCTAAATCTATTTAATTTCTATGTTGACAGAGATATTAGACAGCTGTTTGAAAATCTGTCTCTCTTCCCTGAGCAATGCACAGGAAATCTTTATGTTAAACCACAAAATGTCAATGAGAGCTCTTCAGTGTACTAATCAGCCCGCGAGTGGAATGTGTGCGGCTAGAAGCAATAACCTTAACTTACATTCTCAATAGTCTTGATTGCCCCACGCGCACCCCCTTAAGACATGGCTGTTGAAGGTGGCGACTCCAAAGTGCTGTCTGTGAGGCCAGCTCTGGCGATTAGGGTCAGGGCCGAAGAGTTAGTGGACGAGACGTGTTCTCCGCCAACGGCTTCAGCAGCGACTCACCGCGCACCCCAGGGGACCCATCCTGAACCCTCTGCCTCTGTTGCCCTATGACCACCTCAGCCCCATCCACCCTCCGCTGGTTGGGCTACCATGGGCCCTAGGTACCAGAAAGAGGAGAGCTGGCTTCGTGTCTTGGAGCCTTTTAAGGGCAGGCTGGTGGGTGAACCTGATAATTGACATCATCTTAGCATTACTTAGCTTGTTTGAAAACATTTCCGACAGTACAAACAAACAAAAAAAACAAAGTCTCACACACAGTCATGTTCTTTGTAGTGTCGTTTATGAAAATTATAAAAAAAAGGATTAAGTTTAGATGTCTTAGAATAGGGCAACGGTAGGTAAATGGTGCTAAGTTCATACAACGGATTATAGCAGACCCATTGAAAATAAAGTTTACCAAAATCGGCAGGTCAAAAAAAGAAAAAGTCCCCTATATTCATTAGCTTGGTACATCTTCCAACTCAAAATTCAGCCTTTTTTCTCTTAAGATTAGAAATCTGACTTTGTCAGCACACCGAGAGGTGATCCGTTTCCCAGGAATGGACACGTTAACCACATTTTTGACATGGATGCATTGAAGCAGAATGCCAATGTATCATTTTATATTCAGAAAGCTGTTCTAGGCCCTGGAATACTTAGATGGGCATAATCAGCATATTCTGTTCCTGGAAATATGCTACATGGGAAGTAATCTCCTATTTGCGCAATCATTTACCGGCTACTGTTTACTGAGCCTCTGTAGTGTGCTGGGTACTATACCAAGACTTATCAATATCTCACTTAATGAGATCATGTTTGCAAAGCACTTAGCACGTGCCTGCCCCACACGAAGTGCTCCATATTTGTTAGCTGGTGTTATTTCTACCGCCACTTATCCTTCTCAACCCATCATGATATCTCGTTGACATTATCCCCTTTCTGCAAATTAGAAAATGAAGACAGAGAAGTTTGGTCACTGCCCCAGCTAGTTGGTAAGTGGCAGGGTCACAATGAGAAATGCGATTGTCAGGGGCGCCCAGGTGGCTCAGCCATTAAGCATCTGCCTTCGGCTTGGGTCATGGTCCCAGGGTCCTGGGATCGAGCCCCGCATCGGGCTCCCTGCTCAGTGGGAAGCCTGCTTCTCCCTCTCCCACTCCCCCTGCTTGTGTTCCCTCTCTCACTGTCTCTCTGTCAAATAAATAGATTAATTAATTGAAAAAAAAGAAAGAAAGAAAAGAAATATGATTGTCAGAGGAACTGGAACACTCGGTCACCATAGCCTTTGGCAGGGCCCTGGGGAAGGCCGGTCAGAAGGTTGTGTTTGAGTGTGGAATCCCCAACAAAGGGAGTTAGGGGAATTAAATATTTCAGAGCATCAGGTCAAAACAGCTTGATATGTTCACCTCCTGGTAGGATGCTCTTGCATTTGAGACCCGTTGGCTAAGACTTCCTTTCCCCTGAATAAGAAAGAGAAGCCAACATTGACTGAGAATTTGTGTGAGCTCTCATCTGATCTTCATAAAAACATCACGAGGTAGGTTGTGAAGGAAAGTTTCCCAAGATGCCACCACTGATAAGTTGTAAAGCTTGGCTTCCAGCTCTGGACCGTTCACCTCCAAAGCCCTGTCTTTAACCCTGGCCACCATCTCCCAACACAGAGACCTAGGTGTTGCTATTCCCACTTTACAGGTGAGGAAACGGACAGACAAGTTAAATAACACACCCCAAGGCATGTAGTCGGTGACTAAATGACAGAGAAGTAATCCCAAGTTTGTTTGAGTGCAAACTGCATTGTATTAGTTTGCTCGGGCCGCCGTACTAAAGTATCACAGACCACATGGCTGCAACAACAGACATTTATTTTCTCGTAGTTCTGGAGGCTGGAAGTCCAAGATCAAGGGGTATGGTTTCTCCTGAGACCTCTTGCCTTGGTTTGCAGATAGCCACCTCCTTGCTGTGTCCTCACACCGTCACTCCTCAGCTTGTGTCTCTCTCTGTGTTGTCCAGATTGCCTCTTCTTATAAGGACACATTCATATTGGATTAGGGCCAACCCTAACCACCTCATTTTAACTTAATCATGTCTTTAAAGACCTTTTCTCTGAATATGGTTATGTACCATGGGCACTAGGGGTTAGGACTTCAACATATGAATTTTGGGAGGACACAATTCAGCCCATAACATGCATCTTCTTAACCAGTAAATAACACTGCTACCCATAAAGAAATTGTTCTATATTTCATATTTTTATAAATTTCATGCTAAAAAATATTTTCTTATTTCTTATTATAAACTGGAGAGGATAACCTGCTTGCTGTTAGCTCCTTCGTTCATTTATTAATGTAGAAATAGAATGTCAACTGGCAAAAGGGAAAATGATTAACTAGAACTCATGGAATTTCAAAATGACTCACCTAATCCTCTTGCTTTGGGCACTCAATAAAATGTATTTTGCTATCCAACCAGAGCTTAAATCAAATAGCAAAATTACTGAAATCAAGACAGTATGAAGAATATCCAGAAGTATAAACCCCTTCAAGGAACTTAAAATTTAGTTGAGGAGACGAAAGCATAAATATATGAGACATTAATAACAATTCATGACACTAATACAAGAAATGCCATGAGGCAAAATGGGATGAATTGCAGAATGTAGAAGTCAGAAAGTAGATGCTGTGAGTTCAGAGAAAGGCCAGTGACTAGGAAAGGTGATCCAGGAAGGCTTCCTGGAAGAAGTTATCATGTTGAGTAAGTGGGAAGCAGATTCCCTTAGAGGCACCTCTTGGGGATAGAAGCACTCACCTCTCCCCATCTCACAGGGTGCTGGGAGATTCAACACGCTTTCAATGAAGACATGTATCTGGGAGCAGCTGTTAAGATAGAGGGGAACCTGGGGAGGGAGGAAATGAATGGGCAAGTGTTGGGCAAAACCTGCAGGGGATGGAAAAAAGAAAGAAATCCCGAGAATACCATAGTATTGAATCTGCATCAGTTTGGAGATTCAGAGGGATGACCATCTTTCCCCTGGTTTGGGTCAGAGGCACATGGTGGCACTTGGGGCAAGTCAGCTGGAAAGGGGAGCAAGACACAGCTGCAATTTCAGACCATGCTGGTGAGAGAGGCACAGGAATCCAACGCAGAGAAAGGGCTGGGGCTGGCTGCTTGCCTGCTTTCATCTTCCGGGAGAGCTAGAAGAGAAGAGAACTGAAAAGACTCCCTGAAGCTTTTGTGCAAGGTAGAGGAAAACAAGAGGGACAAAGGAACAATGTATGGTGTGAATGCTCTTTACCTGGGAAGAACAGGTGCCCAGCCAGTCAGCCCTCTGGCTGTTAGCTGAAATGGAACCCAGGACCAAGTCTGCAAGTCATTCAGTCCCTGAGCTTCATCGACAGATAGATTGGCTTTGTTCTGGAGGCCATCAAAAGGAAAAAAAATAACGTGTCAGGAAAGTTGGGAGAGCTTTATTACTATTTCACTTAGCAGGCCAAGGTCAAGTGCTCTATTCATTCTCTTCAAGAATGAGGTAGTGTGACTGGGAGGGAGGCAGATGGTGATGAATTGCGGGGAGCTATCTGGGGTGTAGCAGCTAATGTACTCTGGAGTCAGGCTGCCTGGGTTCAGAGCCCTGCCCCCCACTGACTAGCTATGTGACTTTGAGCAAGTTACTCTCTCTGTGCCTCGGTTTCCACGTCTGTAAAATGGGAGTAACAATTAAGCCTATTTCATGGGGTTATTTTAGGGATGAATTAAGAGAACATATGTCTGATAGTTAGGTAACACTCAAGAAGTGTTAGCATTAATATTAGTATCTGTGAGAGTGCAGGCCACTCTGGGAGTGTGGATGAGGCATGGTGGGGCGGTGAATTAGAGCAGATGCAATGAGAACATGGGGAGAATTTAAAGAAAGAAAAGATTATGATTCCTAAGGTGATGAACAAGACAAATCAAATTGCTAACCAAAACCAAAACAAAAACAAAAACAAAAAAAACACACACAAAAAAGGAAACAAACAAAAAACAAAACAAAACAAGAAACCCAAAACAAAATAAAAGCATCTTGATGCAATGCCTAACAGAAAAATATGTCAAGTGTGGAGGAAGTGGATTTAGCAGAAGCTGTGTTCAACTTTTGTGTGAAGGCACGCCAATGCACGCAAGGTCTCCGGGAGACTGTTACCAGGATGAGGAGGTGGCCTGAGCCTGGCAGCTTCCAGAGCCTTGAGGAGAGGCATGACCAAGTGCTCTCGGTTCCAGGAAAGGTGGTTGGGGGAGTGAGTGAAGTCAAAAGTTGAAGGCCAAGTTTTGAGGCAGGCAAGGGGAAAGTAGGAGAGAGAACGGCCGCGGAGGTGCTAAGCCTAGGGTGAATGGTGAGAGCCCTCGGGGAGAGGGCATCCGCAGAGAAAGCGAGAAGGTGTTGAGATGAGGCTGGCGTTTCTGGGAAGGGAAGGTGGGCTCACCTCCGAAGAAACAGCACCTTTGCTTGCAGTCCATGGACAAGTAGCCTGACCTCATCCATAAAGTGGGGATAAAAGAGCTATCCTCAAGACCTCACAGGATTGTTGTTGTGAAGAATAAATAAATATATATGAAAATTTTTTGTCAATGCCAAAGAATCTCTCCAGTAATTAAATTTCCTCTCAACGAATGTCTGTTTGCCCTTGGTAAAATGTCAGAGATGTTTAGGCAAACCCCCAAGGTTATTTAATTGTTGGATAATACACTGGTGACCGAACTAATTTTGCAGGTACTGCGAACCCCCCACTTCGTTAATAACAGCACCTGGCAATGCAGGGAGCAGGGGTGAGTCCATGGGAAACTGGTCACCGCGCAGGCAGTGATAATAGTTAGCCTCGAAGCTTCCACCACACATGTCTGCAATTAGCTTATGTCACCGGGGGGCCGTACACAGAAGCTCCTATACATCACGTGGGCCGTGAGATAACAAGGTAAATAGAGGGTCATTTAATTCCTCCAGTATAAGAGGGAGGAGTGCCTGGCAAATCGGTCTGTGAACGTACTCAATACCAACTCCATACAGCATGGTTTTCACTAAGAATGGGTCTGCTCAGAGTCTGGCTCTTGGTGGCTGTGCCTTGTTGGATGTGACCCAAAGGCTGTGATCAGGCAGTCTTCCCAATGCCTCCTCCAAGGGGGCACGAGTGATGGCTTGGGGGAGGCATGAGGTTGCAAAGGAGCGTAGAGAACACGTTCTATTCTCTAACCTTGGACTGAGGTCCATCATAACTTGTCTCTGAGAAGAATTTCAGTTTCTAAGAGGGTTTGGTTTAACCTCCTTTCACATTTAAAATAAAGATCTAGGATGAAAGCAAAAGATTCAAACAGCCAGGAATTACACAGAGACCAGAAATGTGCGGGTCACAGGAGGCCCCCCTGCCTCACTTTGCAGATCTGGTCCTGGGCCATTCTCCTTCTCTGTGGCTAGTTGGGGGCTGCTCTGTAGTGCTCAGTAATAGGCAGGTCACCTCCATCCCCGTGGTGTGCTGGGAATAGTCCTCAGTGTGAAAATCAGATGAGTGAGTAACCAAATGTGGCATGTATATACAAGGAATACTATTCAGCCTTGAAAAGGAAAGAAATTCTGGTAACATCCTACACCATTGATGAACCCTGAATACATCATACTGAGTGAAATAAGCCCGACACAAAAGAACAAATACTGTGTAACTCCACTTATCTGAGGTACCTAGAGTAGTCACATTCGTAGTGACAGAAAGTAGGACGGAAGTTACAAGGGGCCATGGGGAGGGTGATAAAGAGTTGATGATTAACGGGTACAGTTTCTGTTTGGGAAGATGAAAAATTTCTGGAGATGCAGGGTGATGGTGGTGGCCCAACCATGTGTATGTACTTCATGTCGCTGAATTATACCCATAGAAATGGCCAAAATGATACAATTTATGTTATGTCTATTTTACCACAATTTTTTAAAATGTGGTTCCAAAGCTTAAAACAAAAAAACCAATAAAAATTAGAGGAGCCTCCACATGTCATAAGGAACTTGCTCTGATAAACCCAACGCATAGACATCTCATTGATGTGTTGTTCTGTGACACTTCAATTTACATCTCCTCTCCAAAATGTGAGATTTGTCACAATTCCCAAATATATCAGATGATTGGGACAAGTCAGGAATAAATATTTTTGCATGGGCTGTGCTTTTGCGTTGGGACATATAAAAGCATTTTTTGATAGAGGTTGGTTGACTCTCCCAATATTTTATGCAATTTACAGGTGGTGTGAAGTACTCGGTTAAAATCCTTCTAATGTGTGTGGTAATCATTTTAACTGTTAAAACATAATGTGAGTGCAGACATACAGTTATACTAAAATCTCTCCCACTCGCCTACCTCTTGCGCAGATTACAGAGGGAATGTGTTCTAGACAATAAAATCTAAGGGGAAAAAAATTGCCATCCTGTTTCAGCTCTGCCATTAAGCCCAACGATGGCGGCCATTGCCGTGTGAAAGGAAAAACAACAAGTTTACAGTTCCTCATTTCCCATGGTAAACAGATTGCTTATTTTAATTTTGAAAATAAAGCGATGGAGGCTATGTAGGTCTGTAAATAAGAGTGTGCATCTCAATTTTCTGCAAATGCTTAAGTGGTTTACATCTGTTTCCTCCCAGTTGTATTTCTCAAACATGAATTTCCATTTTAAAAAGAGTCGTAAAATCACTACTGTTTCTCTGTGGATCTATTAGCAATAAAATAGCCTACAGAGGTTTGCACAGCCATGGAAAATGTACAGTGATAATAGGCTGTCCTGCTGTTACATGGCTAATGCAAACTTTACATTTATCACGCAGAACCATCTATCCGCAGGGCTGAAGCACAGCAAACAACGAAATAAAAAAGACCAGGAGAAGGAAGATGAGACAGAAATCTCTAAGTACACATCATTAATCAGACAAGATGAATTCTCAAACTTGGAAGCGTGTTTCCTCAAAGCCAACTGAGAGAAGGAGCAGGGAGAGAATGTGTCGGGAATGTGTCACAATCTGCAATGGACAACTTTCCCTAACAATTATCTCCAACCATAGAATGCATTTCCTTCTCTCATTGGCTTTTTGTAGAGTTCGCTCCTCCCGTATTTATTTTATTTTATTTTTTTTAAGAACAAAGCTAGGTCATCTGTTGAAAACTTTTCATGCAGCGGACAATGCAATTATTCTTTCATTACTTTAAGTAAAAAGACTCAAAGTAACCCATTACTTTCTCACACACCACTTCTCCCTAACCCTGCTCCACCTGCCCCATCTGGGAAGCAGATGTGGGACACAGAGCACCTTATCCAGGCCCTAAAATCCTGTATCAGAAGTGGGACTGAGTTGTTTATACCCCTCTAACCCGACTTTGCATCCCAGTGAAATTCTCCCACATACCGACAAGGCATTTTTTGGCTTGTTTTTCTAAATCTAAATTGATTCACTGAAGGTCTGGCATGATGGCAGGGAGCAGGTTTCAAAATGGGCTCCTTCCAAAACAGGCACACATACATTCGTGAGGTGCACCCAGTTCTTCGTCTGGGAGTCCCGTGTGTGTCTCCCTGAAATAGAAAAGAATCAATAAAATGTGCCCGGTGGAGTTTAAATTGCTTGGCATCTCACAGCCTGTTCTCTTCAGTGGGGTATTCTTCACTTTTTAAAAAGCGTTTTGTTTTGTTTTATTAATTTAATAGAGGAGTTTGAGACATAATTCTCGAGGCTTTAAGAAGGAAGATGGAAAGGACACCTTTCAATTAACCTTCCGGTGGGTGACCATTTACCATACGCGTCGCTGGAAGTCCCGCCCTGCAGGAACAGACCAGGGTGGGGATGAGTAGAAGGAAAGATGTGAGGGAAATGAGAGATGGGGTGTGCCTTGTACACCCAACAGCCCAACAGTTCCTGCCACTTCCGTATTGTGCTTCTTTTATTCAGGGTGAAGCCGGTTCTTTTGAATTAATTCATATTGATCCATTCCTGGAAGGGGGCGGGGGGGCTTTTAGTTACACGTCCCCAAATCATCAGATCACTTCAAACAACTGGGTGGGAAAAGAATCCAACTACCAGCACCAACCCGTTTGTAAATCAAGCGACTAGTTGTTAAGACACGATCATTTTTTACCTTGGTTTGACAGCAGCTGCGTATGACCTGAGTGTATTACTGTGGGGGGGGGGGGGCGGTATCTATTTGCATTTAGATCTGATGTTCTCATACTGAGTTGCGCCATGATCTCCCAGGAAGCAGTGAAGCTGTCTCCGACCACTGGAGCAGACAGGACCCTCTGAATCCAAACCTGAGTGGCTGACTCTCCAGTGGCTTCTCGCTTTGTACTCTATTAGTCATATTTTCCTGGAGGCTTTGTCTTACCTCCTCTGTCATTAGCTCTCTGTGGGCAGAAGTCTGGTACTTCTTAGAATAGACTCCCCCAGGCCTGGCAAAGCTCGTCTGGTGACTGTAACCGCAGAGGCTGTCCCAGCCCCGTGTGGTGGATGCGAGGCAGGGATGCAGTGTGAAGTCTCATTGAAGCCCCACCCGCCCCACATGGGCTCCTGAAAACTTGGAGAGGAATTGCATGCACAGTGCTCAGCATTGGTTTCCAGAATAGTCTCTGGATTTGTTGGTGGACAGGTAGATGTGGGTTACTGATCTTATTCTTAATTGATCAATCGCACGCCATATTGGCTGCTTTTCCGTAAACAGAAACCCAGAGTCTATTAGCAAGACTGTCACCTCTCAGCAACCGTTTTTAGGTTGAATTGAGACCCACCCACTGGAGGTCCTTGGCAATTCTGGGAGGCATCGTGTGACCCCTTCCAGTGGTTCCACACTGGCCATGGGTTTTCATTTCTCCTGGATTTCTTTGGCGACCCCTCCAGGCAAATCCTGACTCTGTTTGAAAACAGTGCTTCAGATTATGTCCTGGGTCCTTCGGCAAATCCCTGACAACAGGACCGAGGCCTGAAAATAGCAGCAGTGCTCGTAATAATAGTAATTGCTACAACTGTTTGGAGCTTTCTGTGTGCCGAGGGCCCCAGATCAAGACCCGGACAGTCTCATTAGTTTGTCCAAGGCAAGGTTGTACGTGCTGGAATTGGGATACAGATCCCTGACTTCAGGCCCTGGGATAGGCTTCTCCTCCAGTCCTAGCATCTTCATGGTGTCTTACATTTGCTGAGTGGAAAAAAATGGTTTCTTGCTCCCAACCATCCAAGTGTGCCTGGTGGAGAACGCACGCATGGGGCACTCCAGTCCCACTCCTCTTGAGTACTTCTGACTCTGGTTCTCCCCACATCTCGCCTCCTCTCCTCCTTCTGCACTTCCCCATCCCACTATCCATCTTTTACACAGCAGGGCAGGGTAATTCGCTGCATGCTAGGCAGTAACTACATAGTAATAACAATAATTCTTGGTACTTAGAGCTCCTCATCCGAAGATGTCACCCAAGCTTAAAGAAATTTAAATATATCTGCTCACAGCAGCGTGGTGGGGGTGGTCTGGGTCTCATTTTCAGGCCTGGAGAGAGACACACACACATAAAAGAAGGAAACACCAGGTCCTTCGTAATGAGGCCTTCCTTACCAGACACGGAACTAAGAAAGGGAATCACATGGAGGAAGGGCTAGACAGAACCTCATGGCCTTTCGGTTCTCTGAAGTTCCCTTGCTTTCAGAGCTTGGCAAGATTGCTGAGCCCTCTGGCTTCGAGGCATCCACGAGAAAAGACTGTTCACCTGCTGAGTCTTTGTTATGAAATTAGCCACCAGTGTCTGAGTATTCTCTCCAGACATTGTCCCCAAGGCAAGCACCACTGGGATCTGATGACGGCTCCCTGTCCCTACCTACCTCTGATCCCCTTTCCGTCTGCCCTGGAGTGGTTCCTTATCCTTTGCTCTGAGGGCAAATTCGCCCACAGGATTCCCTGGGAATATCCACACCCAAGGCCTGAGGCAGCCTTCCCCAAGTGCAGCCTGGAATGGGGCAGGGGCTCTCTAGCTAAGAGTCCAAGGTCCCAGAACCTCATTTTCTACTCCTACCCTCTAGCTGCCCCTTCCTTGCCAGCGTTGAACCGCTGGGCTGCTTCTTACCTACCTGGACCTGTAGGATGTACCGCTCTGTGCTTGTTTAATCTAAAGCCCCTTCTGACCCAACGGATCTGTCAGCACCTGCACCCGCATCGGACACACTGGAGAGAGGGATCTTTGGGAAGTTCAGTTCATCGGCGAGGGAAATACTCTCGAATCTTGGATTAAGAGTAAGTCTGATTTTCGGACATGCTGACATGGAGGGTCATCTCGGAGCACATAGCACATGCCTGCTTCTCTGAAGACCACACCAACCCTCTGGCAGAATAATAACAAACACAGTCTGGTGAGGTACCCCTATGTGCAAATTCCTGCTCTGGAGGCAGGAAGATTTGTGCAGAAGGAAGAGGCATCGTCCTCACTCCCAAGGAGCATGGAGTCGGAGAGAGGAGACAAGACAGCGACACACACAAATACTATGACATCTTGATCTTCAAGGATGCTCCAAATCTTTATTCCAAGCATGTACCAAACTCGGAGACCAAAAGGTGGTTCTCACCTCAGACTCAGTCACAGTGAGAAATCCAGAATAAAGAAGAGCAATTTAGTCCAGGTAGATGGGAAGCATTTCCACAGTAAAATCACTGGAGCTTTTCTCTCCGACTCAAAGCAAATACATTTGTCAAACACACCATAAATATACGTTTGCACTATTTATTACCTCTGCCTATAAAAGAAAATTGTATTAGGTGATTGTGCTGAAAATGTGTCAAAAATATAATTTGCATCTCTTTTATGTGGGTGTTTTGTGTGTATTTGCTATATTTCAATTTGCTAATATACATATATATATCTCTGTAGAGACATATATAAATGCTGTTTAGTTCTTCTGATCTTTGTTTTTATTTTCTTGGTATAAAAATTTCAATATAATTTGTGATTCTAAAAATATTGCTTTTGAAAAATACGGTATGGATTCTTCATTCCCTTAATTCCCATAATCCAATACAATAAAACATTTACTAAAAGTATATTAAAGAGAATGTCCTGAAGGATTTGCTTCTCTTTGACAAACTGTCACTGGAGGATTGTACAGAATGCTTTCTGTGTTGTCCTGAATTTCATAGAATCCATCTCTCTTCAGTTAGGCAGATTTCCCCAAGCTTTCCCTTCACCCCTTGGATGGGTAGCCTCATTTTCCCTCTTAGCAACCCCACAAGCCACAGGGGACTGAGGTTCAGTTACTAGAGCTCATGCTTTCCTCTGCAGATGTCGTGCGTTTTGAAAGGAGGTATATTCTTCTGCATTATTTTTATTCACAGCATCTAAAAGCTTCTTCATGTTTTCAGAAAAGCCTTCTGCAATTATGTCTTCTGCTGGTTCCCCTCAACCACCTTAGGAAGCAGGTCAACACCCCCCTATGTTAGGGAACAAGGGATGAAGCCCAAGGGGAGATTATGTCACTTTAGGGTCACACAGAAAATCATTAAAAGATTAAGACTCAGGCCTCCCAAGTCTCAACTGTTCTGCTTTGCTGTTAAAAATGTCGCCTTCGCTTCTTTTCCTCATCTACAAGCCACATACATATCATTTTTCCTGCACTAGACAACATCCAGGGCCAAGAGAGGCCACTGTCCCTTCTACCCTATTTTGAACTCTGGAAAGAGATCCCTGGTTAGAGTTCCCCCGGGAACTTGGCCTCTCAGTGTGGTGAGGCAGACAGATTCTGGACTGGATCGTGTCGTCATCGTCCCCCTGCCCCCACGGCTCATTCATATGTTGAAACCCTAACCCCCAATGTGACCGTAGCTGGAGATGGGAAGTAATTTTAGGAAGCAATTAAAGTTAATTGAGGTAATAAAGATGGGGTATCATCTGATAGGATTGGTGGTCTTAAAGGAAGAGAGAGAGAGAGAGAGAGATTTCTCGACACCTGCACACACAGAGGAGGCCGGCGGAGGACAGTGATTGCAGAGGTCCCACCAGTAACCGTCTCTGTCACACCTTGAGCTAGGACTTGCAGCCTCTAGAACTATGAGAAATAAGTGTGTGCTTTGAAGCCACCCAGCGTAGGATATTCTGTTAGGGCAACCCAAGCAGACGGAGACAGAGACCTTACGGTTTGACTTCCCAGTTATCTCTTGAGGTCTCCGTGGCATGGGCAGGACCTAGAGGCTGCTCAGGGTCTGGCTGGGAAAAGTTTGCCAGAGGGCGTCCCTGGACCTGAGGTGACCCTATAGCAAAGGGTGTAGAATGGACCCCCGAGGCAGGGCCAGGGACTGTTGCAGAGCCCTGACCGAGCAGGACATGACTCGGGGTTCCACCAACCACAGACTTGAGCTGCCATTGCTGACGGAACAAGCAGGTCCCGGGTGAACACAGGGCAGCCCTCTGGAGACCAGGGGACTGAGGAGCTCATCCCCAAGAAGCTCCAGTCTGCCCTGCTCAGTGGGACCTTGTTGGTCTTCCCTTCCCACCACATATTTGAACACCCTCAGAGGGGAAGAAGGTGGTGTGGGAGAGGATGGTGGTCTCTGAGAGATGAAATATTTTTAGTAAAGGGACTGTTATGTCAGGCTGACTACACGTAAACAGAATTGGACACTTAGTTCATGCTCCCCTCCCCTGGTGGGAGCCCAGGAGGAAGGCCAGTCCAACCACAGGCAAATAAAGGTGTAACAGAAGTTGTAATTCAAGTTGACTTTGTGCCTCGCTAACAGAGGGAACTGTGGAGAGTGTGCCTCTTCCCCGGGAGTGGTGGGGTTGGGGACCAGGCCAACTACTGCCATCTTCTATGAAAGTGAGCATCTCGGGATCTTGTGCAAATGAGGTCTGCCCCCTGCCACCCTTTATTCTGACTCCTGTGTGCTTACGATACGTAGGCTGTGCTGCGTTCTTAACACAGTAGACCAGATTTGCATTAATTCTCAGATATTTGTATCTTCCCAACTCCACTGTAAATCCTCCTGAGCAGAAACACCAAAGGGTACCAAGTACAGAGCTCTGATAAAAATCTGCCAGCTAAGCAGTGTTCTCGCGGCCCCGCCTAGGTGGGACTGGAGCGCATCCGTAGACTTTACCACACAGTTCACAGTCCGAGCTGAGGACTCCTGTGCTGGGCACCAGCCCTGACATTAGCTATGGGACCCTCAGCTTCCATTTGAGGAACCCAGTCCCCACATCTGTACAACAAAAGAGTCGAGCTAGGGGCCCATTAAGATTCCCTTTGAGGTTGCAAGTATTTGAGAGCATGAGATCTCTTACTTCATCTTTTTTTTTTTTTTAAAGATTTTATTTATTTACTTGACAGAGAGAGAGACAGTGAGAGAGGGAACACAAGCAGGGGGAGTGGGAGAGGGAGAAGCAGGCTCCCCGCCGAGCAGGGAGCCCGATGCGGGACTCGATCCCAGGACCCCGGGATCATGACCTGAGCCGAAGGCAGACGCCTAACGACTGAGCCACCCAGGCACCCCCTTATTTCATCTTTTATTGTCTTCCCAAAGACAATGGAGAAACGGAGCTTTATGTAACTTAACTTAGTCATCACTGCAACCCTATGAAGAAGGCACTGTTACTGCCGTCACCATGTCACTGACAGGGAAACTGGGACATAGGGTATAACCTGCCCCAGGAAACAGAGTCGGCAAGGATTAGAACTGGCTCAGTGGCAGACAGAGGTTCCTGCCTGAGCCACCACGTGGTGCTGCCTCCAGCATCGGGAATTATTAGCCAGTAGGTTGGCTTTGGACGAGACGGGAACCCATACTTCCTGAGTTTGGAAGCCTCCAAAGAGTTCCTACGGCCAAGGCCCACTTTCACTCCTGCATGCTCTTTCCCCCCAACCTCCAGCTCAAAGATTATTATCTAACCTTGTCCTTTCACAAACACTTCCTGAACGCCTGCCCTGCGCCAGGCTGTCTTGGGCTGGGATGGGGATCTGAAGTGAGGGCCGTTAAAAGGGGAAAGGTCAGGGGATACTCTCGGCAGACGGTCAGTTTCTAAGCTGTTTTTAGGGACTCGCACTCATATGTCTCATGCTTAGTCCAGATAACCCAATTCTATCATCTCAAAGAATGCTGTAGGAATTCTCCATGGGGTTATCAGTTGAGCCCCAACAGAACCCTAAGTGAGCCCATTTTACCCTGTGATTTATAGTCTTCCTAATCTTCAACTGGTTTATTTGGCTTTTGCAAGGAGGTGGTAGGAGAGAAGCGGGAATACCTTGTCTTGTCGATGGATTTGCTTATAATTCACTTTAATTCCCTGCCATGAGAAAACTGTGCATTTATTCTTTTGAGCACCATGACTTTTTTTACACAAAATCATCATTTCTCAAATAGATGACAGGAGCTGAACTGGAGGCAATGTCCTCTATTGAGAAAACAACAATAATGTAGTTACTTCCTGAATAATACCACGAGGGGCTTGCTTTCCATCCCAAAGAACATGTTTTAGCAACATGACCCTCTCCAGTGGATACCTGCCAACCTGCCGAATGAGGGAGCGGGGCAGGCTATCTTGCTTCTAGACTGAATCGACACTGTGCTGGGTCCTTCAGGAAACCAAGGAGCTGCCCAGGTAACTACACAAAGCTTGTGGGCGGCATAGGTGTTAGAGACCCTGCTGAGGTTACTCTGGTCAGGGTGGAGAAAACAAACCTTTCTTACCCAGGTGGACCCCACCCACCCTCGGGCTGTGTGTGTTTGCTAGGCTAGTGGCCACTAGCCCCGTAAATGCCAAGGGCAGAGGATGCATTGGAGTGAGAACAGGTTCTCAGCTGCTTTCTATGCTCAGGGCAGAGGGAAGAGCTTCAAGGGACGGTGCAAGGGGCCAGGCTGGGAGGCCCTGGCAAGGCTGGGAACAAGGCTGGGAGAGTGGAGAGCTCAGTACCTGCCGGTGAATATAAACCCTGTGAAGGGTGTTGGTGTGCGCTGAGTCCATACCTGAAGAGGACTGGCCCGAACTCCAGGAGGATGTGGCCTCATCTCATTCACAGCCTATGTGCTGAGTTGGTGGGAAGAGACTGAGGCCCTAGAGAGGCCCCGCAGGGAACCGAAGTTCACTCAGAACAGTGTGGTCCAGCTAGACCATCTCAAGCCCCCCAGGTGGGAAACAATAGATGGGTGGGGGTCAAAGGAAAGAGCCTCCAACAAGAGGGGTTTGTGCCCACCAGGCCTGAGCAATGGCCAGCGAGCAGTGCTGGCTCAAAAAGGGAGGTGGTCTGCTCTCCTCCGAGGTTCCTTGGCAGAGCTCCAATGGGAACGTCAGTGAGGAAGACATCTCTGGGCTGTGTGACTTCCTTAAAGCTGGCTGAGGCGGTGGCCAGGAGCCAGCAGCCCACCCACCCCCTCTCTGGAAGGAGGCCATTGTGTCTGCCTGGTGGTGCCTCAGGCAGCCAGCCCCCCGAGCCTGTGGTGCTGAAGGACAAGGCTCCAGAGACCCCGCCCTCAGGTAACAGTTGACACTCCAGCCAATGTGCACTCTGTTCATCTCTAGGAAAAGCAGAAATGCTTCAGTCCTCTACACGACCGTGTCTTTTCCTTCTGGAATACGGCTGCATATAAAGAGATAGCGAGAGGGGAAAAAAAGAAAAAAGACAAGACACCAAGTGCAGACTAATGTCAAAGTAAGCTAGGCTCTCCCTCCATTTTTCATATTGTTTCCTATTTTCAATAGCTACTGGGTACCAGAGAGGAAAGGAACAACTTTAAAAAACAATTAGCGGGACATGCGGTGTTCATTCTTGGCTGGAACCATGCAGCCTCATCTGCTGGCAAGTACTCTGCAGTCTTTCATGAAAAATGTTTTCGAACTAATGAGCTATATTTGCATTCCCCGTAGAATGGATTCGGAATTTTTCATCTACGCCACACCATGAAAAATGGATGTGTTTGGCACAGAAGTCATTTGAACATAAAGCCCAGCCTCAGTGGAAAGACAACCTTCAGAAAAACTTTTCAAGTAACTTCGCTCATTCGCACTTGCTTCCACCGGGGAAGGTCAGGCTCGTGTGAAAGATGGAAATTTCCTGCACAAACCTAGATGCTGATGAGATTTGTTTTTGTAGATAATCTGCAGCAGTGAAATTTTTCATAATGTCACTGCAAAATAAATTAAAATGTTCATCTTCATATGGCTGGTTCCATTGCATTAAAATAAATGTTGCAAGCTCATTTAATTAGTATAGTTAGGAATGTCTCTTCCCTGCTTCACTGACTCTCCAAATCACAAGTTAATTTGTCAAAATCAGACCATTGTTTTTCCTTCATTCTTCATTACTAGAGACAGCCCCATTTAAATAAATGTTTACGCCACAGAGAGCAGAGCAGTGAACAACCCCAAATATTTTCATAAGCCGGTGCTGGAAAAGTTTAAAACACAGAAAGTGAAGATGTGGGTTTTCCCCCCCTTCTCTTTGTGGTTATTGGATATTTGACTGGCTGAAAAGGTACAAAATTGAGCAGTCCGCTGTAACTGATGATGCTCCGTCCGCCATTGCTCATGTTGTCGGGCTGTGTCCTCTGGAAAGCGGTTTTCTTCTATGTTTTCAAAGACAAATGATGACAAAAGATACCATCTCTATAAATTACCCTCATCAAATCATTCTCTTCACGAACCTTTGCTTAATCAGTTAGTCAGTGATGGGGGAGGGTCTCAACTGGGCTGGGGTGGGGGTTTCTGGTTTTCACAGCCTTCTGCTCACCATGACCGGCTGTGAGCAATCAGACGTTCCTGCTGAAAATTCAAGAGGTAACCAAACTCGAGGGCTTCCTATTCTCCTCCTTCACTTTCCAACCCCCCCAAACCTCCAAGAAAAATCAGAAGTATCCGTGAATTCCTGATAGAGCATGAATTCCTGGCAGTAAAGGTGTGTTGGGGTAAATGATGAAGACCACGGGAGGGAGGTTCACATAACTGGCTGAGGTCTTATGTCTGTGGAGATCTGGAAGGCATCCATCAGTAATGGATGAAAGAGCTTATCGGATCATTATCAGTGCCCCATGCTAGTGAGATGTTGCATTCCTGCATGGTAGAGACTCCTCCACCGGAACAGGACAGCACAGTGCTCAGCTCCGGATTCAGCCCCCAAGCATGGGTAGGTCAACTTTCTTCCCGGAAGCTTCGCCTTTCACCGTGATGGAGTGACCGGTCCTCCCTCTTCCATAAAGAAGCTAAAAAATACGTCAGACATTTTCTACTTACTGTACAGGGTTTCCTTGTCCCGTTACCCATTTTCCTCTGCCACCCTTGCTTTGCACAGCTTTTCTCCTCTGGATCAAACGGGTGCAAGGAAATGGATGTGGTTCTTCAGATTTCCAGATACGCGCTGTGCTTAAAAGACTTTCAACCGTTGTCCTCAGGATGACTCTGATGAGTTCCGGTCTGTAGAATCAAACTCTTTTTTCTCTTCTTTCTTTGCACAAATTGGGACCAACTTTGCTTCATTCATAAATCACGTAACGACCAAGAGGATCTGATTGCTATGTATTGTACAATGCGCCTACTTGACTTTCAAAGATCAGAACTCTCCGGAGGTGCCCCAGACGCAGGCTGACAGGAAGCAGCGACTGCGCGGCCTACCTCCCTGACAGCTGGGACTCAGCCGCTGGTGGTAGCTGAGCACCACACCGAGCACGCGTCCGTTCCCCCCGCACCGAGCACGCGTCCGTTCCTTCACTCATTCGCTGATAACCGTTTGTGGGCCGCACTGAACTCGACGCTGAGTGGGGACAGCCAGTCTTCTTTCCTCAGGCAGAAGTGCAGCCACGTGCCTCAACCACGGCCAACATGGCCCGTATGTAGCCTACTGTCGGAACCCTGAACCATGCCACCTTATCTGCAATGATAGGAGTTACTGGGAACGACTCCCGTGTCTCTGGTTGGCTATGGAGCAGCCTTCGTGAAACTGAAGAGTGGGCCATGTACCCGAAAGGCCAGTGAACTGGGGCAGGCCAAGCATCTAGCGTTGGCAGCAGTCTAAGGCAATGCAAAATTGTCACTTGGAGTCCCTTGTCCTGGGGTCAGCTTATTCTACACTGCGTCTCTCGGCCAGTATGAGGACTCACACACACTTTGCGCTGAGAAGGCCTGAAGCAGAGGAACCGTGACATGGAAGGGCAAACTAGAGAACAGGCGACACGTTTTCTTAGTAAAGAAAAAGCGCTGCCACATCATGTCGGCCTGTTTCTCTGTCCCTAGATCAAAAACCAAGCGGGAAGCGTGGAGCCAGATCCGTCAGCCACGGCACACAGAGCAGGCCGATTACAGACAAACTAAGCGAGGCTCTGCGAGGCTTCTCCCAGGGGGAGAGAAAGACCCCCATTCAAACCCCGGGCTCCACTGACCAGCCGTGACCTGGGGCAAAGGGCGCCTTCTCTCACACATAGAGGCCTTCTCTCACACACAAAAGGATCATCCCCACCGTCATGTATCTTTTACGTGGTTCCTGTGAAAATTAAATGAGACGCTACGGGTAAAAGTGATCTGGCATGTATCAAGGTGTTTGACAAGTGTTAGTTCTCTTCTGGGGGCTTTTAGAAGGAATAAGGCAGCAGAGGAGAGGGCAGGTTGCTGGATGGCAATGAGTGAGGGGTAAATAGAGTGTCCTTTGAGAAAAGTTAATGGCATTGATTTTTAATTAAGTCTGGCTGCTAAACTGCTCTTGTGTGGGACACTACTCGAAGACTGAACCACATACATCTCTGGTTTATACGGGGTATAAACTCCACAGCTTTTTTTTTTTTTTTCTGGAACAAACTTAGTGATCATCTGGTCACAACCCATTCACAACTTGCAAAACTCAGATGCCTTCCAAGGTCATACCCAAGGTAGGAGCATCCCTCCATGCTATCTTTCACCTCCCTTCAGATGTGAGAACACCCTAGACCTCCTCAGACTAAGGATGCCCAGACCCTCCCGTTGTTCCTCACATCCGCCAGGCTTCCCATCATGTACTACCTTCTCACCTTTCTTTAACCCTTGATAGTTTTACCATCTTCCTTTTTAAATGTGATGCTCGAAGCCAAATAAAATACACCAAATGCCCCTGACTATGGCAGAAAAAGAGAGGAAGAGTGGCCTCTTTTCTCCCATTTTGTGGCAAAAAGACGACTTTATGATTAAAGTAGTATGTTGGCAGCCACGCCGTGTTGCCCTTAAAATCACCTGAAATCCTTGGGGCTTTTTTACACCTGAACGGATGTTAGTCAGCCTCTCTCATCCTGTAGGTGTGTGGTTAGTTACTTATCCTGGTAACAGAGCCTTATGTTTATCGCCATTAAATTCAGGGAGTTTTGGGGCTATCACTTCAGACTGTCAAGACCTTTTTGCATCATAATCCTATCATCTGGTGAATTAGTTTTACTTCCCAGTTCAGTGTCAGGCTGTTATTCTGCCAGTCACACGCTTCTCCCTCTTGTCCTTGAGGATAACACGATACACTTTGTCAAAAGATTTGCCAAACTCAAGATGCTCACCACTCTGGGTGCCTGGGTGGCTCAGTCGCTAAGCGTCTGCCTTCGGCTCAGGTCATGATCCCAGGGTCCTGGGATCGAGCCCCACATCGGGCTCCCTGCTCGGTGGGAAGCCTGCTTCTCCCTCTCCCTCTCCCCCTGCTTGTGTTCCCTCTCTCGCTGTGTCTCCCTCTGTCAAATAAATAAATAAAATTAAAAAAAAAAAAAAAAGATGCTCAGCCCTCTGAGCTCCCTGTTCTCTTGACACCCAGGCTCACAGCAACACCAACACAAATTCCACAGTCCCCTGAGGCTTTAAGATCTTTCAAAGACTGAGAGATGAATACTTAGGTGTTTTACCCGTTCAGCCTTTATGATGAATTATGAAGAATGGAACTAGGAAGGAGTCTACTATAGAATGAATGTTTGTCTTTCCCCCAAATTCATATGCTGGAATCAATCCCCAATGTGATGGTATTGAAAGGTGGGGCTTTGGGGAATTGATTAGGTTGTGAGTGAGGGGTCCTTGTGAATGGACTTAGTGCCCTTATAAAAGAGAACTTAGAAACCTCCTTTGCTCCCTCCACCTTGTGAAGACACAGTGAGAAGGCCACCCACCATCTGTCTGGGAACTAGGAGCAGACCCTCACTGGACACAGAATCTGCCAGGCCCCTGATCTTGTACTTTCCAGCTTCCAGAACTGTCAGAAACAAATGTTTCTTGTTTTTAAGCTACCTACCCAGTCTATAAGTGGCCCAGATGGACTAAGACAAAGTCCTTGAGAGGAAAAGGAAGAGATGAAGGTAGAAAAATCCAAGATGTTAGGAAGTAGAGAAACTTGGCCTACTTCACACTTTTCTGTGCTCAGAAATTAAGCATGAAAATAAGAAAGCATGAGAGATGTTTAAGAAAATCCAGTGTAGTCAGAAGTGAAAATGGGCATTACATTTTTGTCCTTCAGATTAGTTCAGTCTTTGCTGCTTAGGATCTAAGGATTGTATATCATGCATATCCTTATTAGAAGTCTGCAAATTTTTCCTTTCATCCTTATTTTGAAAATGTTATGAGTGTATCATATGTGGAATTTAAGAAAAAAACAGATGAACAAAGGGGAAGGGGAGGAAAAATAAAATAAGATAAAAACAGAGAGGGAGGCAAATTATAAGAGACTCAACAATAGAGAACAAACTGAAGGTTGCTGGAGGGAGGTGGGTGGGGAGATGGGGTAACTGGGCAATGGCATTAATGAGGGCACTTGATGTGATGAGCACTGGGTGTTATATGTAAGTGATGAATCCCTAAATTCTACTCCTGAAACTAATACTACATTATATGTTAACTAACTTGAATTTAAAAAAAATCTTGGAAGAAAAAAAAAAGAAAATGTCATGAATGTAAAAGGAATGTGCATTTATGTAAAGTTCAAAATCACCTATGGGGTTAGAAGTGAAGATAGAGGTTGCTATTGGAGAGAAGGGTGGTATTATTGACCAGAAGAGCTTGAGGGGCTTCTGGGGTGGGGGGGGACTGGTTTTTGACCTAGGTGGTGGTCACACAGGTGTCTTCACTCTGTGGACATTTATCAAGCCATACAAGCGTGAACTGGGTATTTCTCTATATGTAAATGGTAAAGGGAAGCCAGCTGGCAATGATTAGAATGCTTTTGTAGGTCTCTTCTTTTTTTCTTACGGTGCATGAAGAGCAAAAGAGCATAAAACCAAATTCCATTCAAACTTGATTTCATTCATCAAGTTTTTGTTTTCTGAGTGCCTTGTAGGTACAAAGCATTTTGTTGGGGCTCTGGAGATAAGGATGAAACAGTATTCCACATATTCCAGAACCACACATGATCTTTAAATGTGAATTTATACTCAGTGAATGACTTATTGTTTTACTACCCTGCTCATATAATGAAGAACTTCTTCGATTCTACTTTTCTCCCATTTTGTGGCAAGATCAAATTTATACATAATCAATAAGAGATGTGGGATTATGATTACTGAAGATATTAAAATAGCATATACTTTATAACATTCTTTCTCAAAGATCTAACTTTTTAAAATATTCCAAACAGGAGCAATACCTGAGGAATTAATTACAAGGCAACTTTTGAACATACAAATGAAATTCTTTAAATGAAAAACCATCCACTGATGAACGGATAAACAAAATGTGGTATATCCATATAATGGGATATTATTCAGCCCCAGAAAGGAATGAAGGACTGATACAAGCCACAACATGGATGAGCCTTGAAAACATGCTAAATAAGCCATATTCTAAAGGTCATATATTGTATGATTCCATTTATATGAGGAGTCCAGAATAGGAAAATCCATAGAGACAGCAGGTAGATTAGCGGTTGCCAGAGACCAGGGGAAGGGAGAAAGGCTGAGTGACCGCTAATAGGTACAGGGGGTTCTTCTTCAGGTGATGAAAATGTGCTGGAATTAGACAGCGGTATGTACTTGGGAATATACTAAAAACCACTGAACTGTACAATTTTAAGTGGTGAATCTTATGATACGTGAATGATATCTCGATAAAAAATTTGCAAGGCAATTTTCAAACATATAGATAAAAAATTTAAAATCATAAAATGTTTTTAACTGAGAAATTCTCCATACAATTTTATGATACCTCTAATGAGTGAGTACCAAAAAACATACACACAAAGATTGAAAGTTATAAAGATCAAAATGGGGAAACGGGCTTCCACTTCTATGAAAATTAAATCAGGATCGAACACAAACCCTTCACATGAGGCTACAGAGGGCTCAGACCATGACGGCTTCTGCCTGTGTTTCTACTTCTAATTCCAAAACAGAATTCGTTCAGGACTGGGTTACCCGCATCGGTGACTATTTTATGAACTCCTGCTTTTCTTAAGCTAATTGGCAACAAATCTGCCTTTGGTTTACCTCCCTGATCAGCAGCAGCCCTTTCTCTGATCCCTGTTTGTGGAAATTAGAGAATGGTTTTTCCAGGTAAGATGAGCTTTCCGTGGAGGGAGAAGGAAAGGAATCAAAGCAGCTGAGCAAAGGGCTCTGTGTTGGAAACCCAGGTAGGCCCCCAGTAATAAATACATTTATTGCTTGGACAGTAAAAAGTACTGGAGAGTTTAAAATAAATTCAGAGTTATTTAAACTTAATTTATGACCAGGAAAATAAACCCTCTCTTCCACCATTAATGTTTTTTATCTGGGCCATCAAATGTCACACACTACTGATTTTGGATGTAAGGTCACTAGAAACAACATATCAGAGGTGTCAGCACCACAAATCAAGTGAAATTCCCTTAAAAATAAAAACGTCAGGAGTAAAATAATAGGCAATAGTTATTTCATGCTATGAGAGACGTAATATATCAAAGGGTTCACCTTTTCCTACCTTTATGATGTATCGCTTTGAACACGAAATATACTTCTGTTTAACAGATAAAGTAAAGAAAACAGGCATCAGAACGCCGAAGATAAGAATGATGACATATAATAAAACTATTTGGGGGCACATTAACATTAGAATGCAGACTGCTGAATATATCAAAAGACAAACAGTGACCCCGCATATATGCAGATCTTCTTTCTGGCATGTGGGTGATTTTAAGGGGTCATCCTAAAGGTCACCTAAAATGGTGTCTTTGAAATCAGAATACAAATTACAGTGGGTTTTGGTGAGGAAATAAAGAACGTCTGAGGGCTTGCAGAGCTGATCTAGTCCTACACAGAAGTCCAAATCCTGAAGCAATCCTCTGGTCTTTTATCCACGGACTGAAAAGAGAGAAGAAAGTGCCCATCTGCCGGGAAGAGATGAAAGATAAAGCTGACTTGGAGTGGACAGGTTCTTTATGATCCTGATGTTAAACACCTGACAGGAAGTGGCATTTGCCATAATGCGCCGTTGCTAAATGCATTAACTCCTGGCAGAGTCAATTCACCCAGGATTATACTTTATGCAAAAGCATCTGACTAAAAGGGTTATCAAAGCCTCAGGTAAAAATGACTTTGTTTCATCCTTGTGACATATCTTACAGCGATTTTCTAGGACGTTAAAGGTAAAATCTCACTTCCTGATTCAAGGACTCATAATCTGGTGGATGAAATGGCTCCGGGGAAGGATAAAGGAGTACAGAGCCATTCACATATAAGCACAAATTTCGCCCAAGATGGTAGTGAGCAGTTAGAGAAATGCCATAATACTTTAGTTTAAGCCTCCCCAAGTCCTTTTATCATTGGAAGTGGGGGACAGGGGGAGAGGAGGTCATGTCTGCCAATCAGCCGATAACAAGTGGAGGGGGGTGACAAAGCAGTGCTATCACTCTGTAAGCTTTCCAGCAGGGTCACACCACTGGAGCCCTGCATTCCAGAAGGATGAAGTATGGTCGAGCATGCTTCCCCGCTATGGTGACTGTAGAACTTGGGTGATGAAATGGAACGCAAAAGTCTTGAGACTCTATCTCCCTTCAGGTGATAGAGGAGGAAGCAGGCTCAATCCCAGGAGGAAAGTGCTTGGGGACGGAGCAAGGTGGGATCCTCCACTGTGGTGCCTGGCTCTGGCCAAGCCACTCGTGTGAATATCACACACAAGCCCCACACGTGTGAAGCGGCTGTTGCGACTGGGAGGCAGGCTCCCCAAAATGATCTCCATTCACCCTGGTCTTAATGTGTATGTGATCCCAGTGAGCCACTGAATTCTCCGCACCTCAGTTTCCCCATGAAGCTACTTGATATCCGTGCCCATCAACTTTTCAGAACACGTCTATGAACTTGGGCCTCTGAGGAGGACATTACGTCTCCCTGTAGAGGCCAGCAGTCAGAAACCCAGACAGCCTAAATTGAAGCCTGGCTCTGCATAAGATGCTGAACTTTTCTAAATCCTTATCCACAAAACAGGCATAGGAATAATACTACTTACCTGCTGTGGTAATGTGGGAATGAAATGAAAAGATCTCAGGACCACAGAGTGTGCATTTAAACAACAGAGAACGAGTCCCTTGCTGCAGAAAGCTGTTGGCCTCAGGGGTCCTGGCCCACCATTGTCCTGCCACCCAGCACATCGGCTTTCCCCTGCAGACACAGGACCTGAGTTGACTACGAGTGTGGGACAGAATGGTGTGATTCCAGGAATGCAAGCCCCCTAACAGCCCACGGCTTCCCCGCTCCAGCCTGTTATCCTTTGAGCAATCTGCTCAAATGATGGATGGTTCCTCTGGTCAAGATGGTTTTGATTCAGAGTCACATTGTGAGAGACAAGAGCCCAATGCCAGCCAGCACCCTATTTATTTGTGGATTTGGCTTATTAGAGACAAATGATGCTGAGGCAGTTCTGTGGGCATCAAATGAATTATTTATACATCCACTTAAATTGTTTTATTGGAAGACTCAAATTCGTTTAACTCTTGAGTTTTCAGCGTGGTGTGTGAGAATCCTATTGAGCTCTTTCTAATCACTTTCTAATTTTACTTTGGGGTGCCACCTTGAAAATCCATGGGCATTAGGATGACACAACAAGGAGATGTCCACACCTCAAGGCTTTATAAGGGAAAAAAAAATCAAAACCAAACTTAGGCTTGAGAAAACCATCCACTTGTATAAAATGTTTATTGGAAATCTGTTTTTGAACCGATTAGACCTTTGGAAGTCTAGAGTGAAAGATATTTAAAATAAAATGTAATGATACAGCACTTTTTTTCATTTTCCCTAACTTTAAGGGAAGCTTTTTCTTCCTTCAGGCACGCAATTTCACTCAAAAGTAATTGCCTAGCTTGCCTCATTCTATTACTTGTAAATTCAACATAATTAGAGACACATTCAGTTCATTACTAGCTTGAATCTTTGCCCAGCTTTTTTTTTAGCCTGTTGTCTTTTCAAAACACTTTATTAAAAAACTTGTTTTAGTATCACATTCCTTAAAGGAAAATAATAACTCCCAAGTACACTTTACAGGAATTGCTCAAAATATAGGACCCAATGCCAGAAACTAATAAAATCAAATCACAGAACTTACATCAGAAGCCTGTCGTCAATTGCTGCAGAGCGGCTCGGCCATGTCTGACCTGGAAATTGAAATTCACGCACTCTAACACATAATTTCACCGGAGAAACTGTCACCAGATCTTGCAATTTAAAAACTATGTTCTTATTCCATTGACTGTAATACAATTTAGCCCCTAAATATCCTTTCTCCTCGGAAGAACTCCACTTTCCGGTCATATTACCCAAAGCATCAGCCTTGTGGGCATTTTTTAGTCCTGTTTTATAGAGCAAGATGCTTGAATGGGCAAAGGTTTTCAGGCCAGGCTGTTGAGATAAAGAGTTTTGACCTTGATGCTTCAAAGAGGTGCGTTAGTCCTGGGGAGAGGAAATTTCAGAAGAGGAGAGGCCCTGGTGAGAGGGTGAGTCTTCATCGACACCTGCAACCCAGAGCTGGGTCATCAGGCTTCATGGTTCAGGTTGTTAAATGGCCTGCAAGTTTGAAAGCTTGAGCAAATGAGCCTGTGGGTTTACATGAAGCACAAAAACCCTGGCTATTTTCAACACGAGCCCCTCAGAGAGCATGGAAGCAAAGGGGGCAGGTCCTCCTGGAACCAAGAGCCAGGAACGAGAAGCTGGCCTGGTGAAAAAGAGAGAGCTGCTCCAGGTCACCTTGTTACCGGACAAGCTGAGTGCCTGCCAGGTAGAAAAGGACAGTTGACCTCACAGTCTAGACAAGACCATTTCTGGGGACTCACTTGTTAAATCTGCTGTTACTTCAAATGCTACATTCTGTAGGGGGTGGGGGTGCTTCAAATAGCTTATTTTAAAAACCCACCCATAACAAACAAAAGCATGAAGATTTGCCTCCTGGGACCTGGAAGGTGTTTCTCTGATTGAGTCACTCTATGTGGATTAGGGTGTCTTAGAACATTGGCTTCCTGGATCCCTAGCATTTGAGCACTGAGGTATGAGAATGGCAACTCTGTGGTCACTAGGTAAAGAAAACGAAGCTGAGGTGTGTTGCTGGTCACTTTCTTAATTTTCAATTAGGATAACTGGTCATTATCTTAATGTCAAATGAAATACAGAAATTTGGGCCACACAGACTAGTTTTCTATCCTAGGATCCAAGGCTTTTACTTGTCTAGGAAGGGAAGGGTCCTTCATGAAGAAATAAGCATTTCCTCATTCTTCTGGGTTTTATCAGTGGAAAGTATGGGATCCAGTACTCAATAAGATATTCTGACCTGAACAACACACGACCCTGAGATCAAGACCTGAACTGAGATCAAGAGTTGGATGCCAACCAACTGAGCTACCCAGGTGCCCCAACACATTTTATTTTTGATAAATCCAATTCCAATCAAAATCTCAATAAGTCACTTTGTGGATATTGACAAATAGATGCTAAGGTTTATATGGAGAGCCAAAAGACCCAGAATAGCCAACACAATATCGAAGACAAAGTTGGAGGACTGGCACTCTCCACCTTCAACACTTCTATAGAGCTACAGTAATCAACACAGTGGGGTGTTGGCAAAAGAAGAGACAAATACAGCAGATCAATGGTACTCAGTAGAAAGTACAGAACTATAGTCAACAGTATATTACACAAATATAGCCAACTCATCTTTGACAGAGCAAAGGTAATTCAATAGAAAAAAAAAAAAAAACTAAACTTTCCAACCAATGGTTTGAACAACTGGACAGCTACATGCAAAAAAATAAAAAAGAAAGAATCTAAGCACTGACCTTCTATCCTTCACAAAAATTAACTCTAAATGGATGAGGGACCTAAATGTAAAATGCAAAACTATAAAACTTTCAGAAGATAACATAGGGAAAAAATCTAGGTGACCTTGGGTTTAGCAATGAGTTTTTAGATACAATACTAAAAACATGATCCATGAAAAAGAAAAACTTGATCAGTTAAATTTCATTAAAGTTAAAAACTTGTGCTCTGTTAAAGGTACTGTAAAGAAAATGGGGGGAAAAGCCACAAACTGGGAGAAAATCTTTGCAAAACACTTATCTGATAAAGTCTTACATCTGGAATATAGAAAGAACACTTAATGCTCAACAATAAGAAAACAACCCAATTAAGAAGAAAAAAATATGAACAGGAACCTCACCAAAGAACACATAAAAAGGGCAAATAAGTGTATGAAAATATGCTCAACATCACCTGTCTTGGGAGAATTCTAAGATAAAATAACAATGAGATACAATTGCACACCTATTAAAATGGCTAAAATCCAGAATATTGACAACCTCAAATGTTGACAAGGACATGGCACCAGGGAAATTCTCATTCATTGCAAATGGTATAGCCACTGTGGAAGGCAGCTATGCTCACCACTATACCACCAACGCCGGCTTTAGCCACTGTGGAAGACAGTCTATCAGTTCCTTAAAAAGTTAAACTCTTACCATACAATCCAGCGATTGTGCTTCTTATTTGCTGAAATAAGCTGAAAACTTATGTCCACACAAAAACCTGAACACAGATGTTTATAGTAGCTTTATTAAGGGTTGCCAAAAATTGGAAGCAACCAAGATGTCCTTCAATGTAAATGAATAAACAAACTAAGGTACATCCATACAATAGAAAACTATTTAGGAAGAAAAAGAAATGAGCTGGGGGTGCCTGGGTGGCGCGGTTTGTTAAGCGTCTGATTCTCGGTTTTGGCTCAGATAGTGATCTCATGGGTCATGGGATGGAGTCCCATATTGGGCTCTGCACTCAGTGGGGAGTCTGCTTGAAAGATTCTCTCCCTTTGCCCCTCCCTCTGTTCGTGCTCTCTCTCTTTCAAAATAAATAAATAAATCTTAAAAGAGAGAGAGAGATGAGCCATCAAGCCATGAAAAGACATGAAGCAAATGCCTATTACTAAGTAAAAGAAGGCACGGTGAAAGACCTAAATATTCTAATATTCCATCTATATGACATTCTGGATAGAGCAAAACTATAAGGACAATAAAAAGATCAGGTGTTCCCAGGGATTTGGGGGGCAGAGGGAGGAACGAATAGGGGGAGTACAGGAGATATTTAAGGCAGTGAAATACACAACAGTGCATTTGTCAAAACCCATAGAACCATACAACACAGAGAGAACTCTAATACAAACTATGGACTCTAGTTAATAATAATGTGTCAATATTGGTTTCTCAATTACAACAAATGTACCACACTGATGCAGGATGTGAGTAATAGGAGAAAATGTGCAGGGGAAGATGGGGCATGAAGATGGGGCATGTACTTCCTGCTCAATTTTTCAGTAAATCTAAAACTGCTCTAAAAAAAAAGCCTATTAATATTTTTTTAAAAATTGATTTGGTAAAGACTTGTTTGATCAGATGATCCAAATTACTCAAACCAGTTCTTTTTGCCTTGTCCTGCAGATATTGGTCAGGGGCTAGGGTTCTATGAGAAGCGCGCTAGTGAACTTTCACAATACACACATACTATTTTTAAATAGCTGACAATGAATCCTATCATCCCTGATTTACAGATGAGAAAACTGAGTTTACCAAAGAGTCTTAAGACAGTGGCTAGAATTCAGACCTCCTGATCACTGAAACTATAACATTTACTGAATCAGGGCCTTCTCACCTACATGAGGGGTAGCCACTTTAAAAAGATGAGCAGGGTGTGGCTGTATGTGAAAACAAGACTTCCACTGCTGGTCCTGGCGTTCAGACACACTGTGCTGTCCCTGGAGACTTGGGCTGGTTCATGTACTCACTACATCGGTCAAAGCCTTAATCACACACTGGGCCCTCCAATAAGAACCTTATCTCTAGGGATACCTGGGATGAAAGCCTCTAGTCTTTGTGCTCTTTCACTCTGTTAATGAATCAAAACAAGGGGCACCTGGGTGGCTCAGTCGGTTAACCGTCTGCCTTCGGCTCAGGTTGTGATCCCAGAGTCCTGGGATCGAGCCCCCCGTTGGGCTCTGGGCTCAGCGTAGAGTCTGCTTGTCTCTTTCCCTCTGCTCCTCATCCAGCTTGCTCTCAATCTCTCTCAAATAAATAAATGAATAAAATCTTAAAAAAAAAAAAAGAATCAAAACAAAGCAGAAAAAACTAGAGGTGCCTGGGTGGCTCTGTCAGTTAAGAGTCCAATTCTTGATTTCGGCTCAGGTTGTGATATCAGGGTCGTGAGATCAAGCCCTGTGTCAGGCTCTGCACTGGGCATGGAACCTGCTTAAGATCTCTCTCTCCCTCTTCCTCTGCCCCTCCCCACCTCTAAAAAAAAAAAATATTGAGTTTATCTGAATCATAACAACATCTTCCAAATGAGAGCATAATTTCTAGAAGAGATAGAGAGAGAATGGGTTGTGGGCATGGCACAGCAGTGGGGATCGGGGCGAGGAGTGGGAGATGGATTCACATTTTCCAAACCAGAGTGTGGTGACTTGAAATCTCATTTACCAGTCGGGGGAGGGCGGTGAGGTTATACTCCAATATAAAGGAGTTTTTTCAAACAAAAATTTCAGTGGTGTAAAATAGTAAAGGTTTATTTCTCACTCACCCTTTATGGTATTCTCAGGTGGTGGGAGAGTTCTACTCCAGCCTGTCCTCACCCACGGTTCCAGCACGATGGAGCCTCCAGCGTCTAGAATATTGCCAGTCACCAGAGCAAGGAAATGGGGACATAAAAATCATGTACCTGCAAGACCTGAAGTTTTAGAGACTTCCGCTGGGAAGTGACACACATCATGCCTGCTCACGTTTCATTGGTCAAAGCAAGTCACATGGTTTGAAGGTTAACTTCAAAGAGATACAGAGGAGCAGTCCTACCAGCACCTGGGAGAGGGGGGAATGATAGTAAGGACTGCCATCTTCATAGGCCTTTATCATAGTTCTCTTTTGATGTTATGCAAAGTGGATTGTTTTTAGAGAAAGAGGTAGAGGAGGAAGGACAAAATACAATGAAATTTAATTGATACTCTACTCCTTGGGCACTGCTTAGGTAGAGGCTAGACCAAAGCTTGCCCTGGTGTAGAAAACTGTGTGTTTCACCAATAATGCAAATGAGTCTTAAAAATATGACTTAGGGAAAGGTTTCAAATCAGACTTGCGAGAGTTCTTCAGGAAAAAGGAAGGTCAGCGTCCATTGGTCAAACTGAACCCTATTCTAACAGAGCATAGTTGAACCCCTAATGAATTAGTTTACTTCATACTAATCCATGGCTACAATTACACTCTGCATTCTAGATGGCCTCCTGAGAGACTCATGGACTAATCGAAAAAGAGTGTCATATAAGAGATGCCGGTTTAAAAAAAAAAATCATCACCAGCCAAACCAGATTCGGCACCTATGACTTATGTGAGGAGTGGCAGGAGCTTTGGCTTCACAGGCAGTAGGGTCAGAAGTTACGGTCATTATCAGCAGTAGCACTCACGTACAAACCTTCACTCTGATACGTCAAAGTTCGGCTTACTTAGTCATTAAAACTCCAGCTGATTACACCGAAGTGATCTTACCACGGTGAAATAAGTGAACAAAGATACTCATTACTCAGTAACCATCTAGTAAGCGCCTACTGCGTACCTGGCACTGTTCTCGGAAACAAACACAAATTACTGCCCTAAAAGAATGAATGAGAATTTTAACCTTAGGTTAACCTGAAAGTGATGATTACAGTTCTTTATTTTTAAGTATCTTTTAACGAGGACTTTTCGGTTTAAACATCAGATAAAATAGATGTTTTAGTCCTTGGGAAATGTGCATCATGGCTGTGCGGTCGAGTTTCATGGCTAGCCGGTGTGCACAGGGTAGTCGCCGCCCCAGCAGAGCTGTTAGGACAAAACGCTGAGCCAGGAGCAGGAGAATGAGTCTCCTTGCATCCTCAGCTGACTTCCTATATCACATCAAGAAAGGCATTTGACTGCTCTGTGCTTAATTTCTCCATCAGTCAAAGGAAGGCAGTATTTCTTGCTCCTGTCCCCACCCCTCCCAGGGTGTTCCATGAATTAATTATTTACGATCTGGGAAGTGCTCTAAGTGCCTCATAGAAAGGAGTTTTTTCAAACGCAATGTTCTACTTTGAAACACCCCTGGAGAAGCGAGGCCATGATTTTGGTGTCTGACTTCCCCAGGTAGGATCTATCTCTCTGGCAATGCCACTCAATCTCACTCAGTGTTCATTTATTGAAAGATGGTCCTCAGGTAAATTTGGAGACGCAAGCAGAATGACCTTGGTCCCCTTCAATTACACACCTCCCCCAAATTCAGAGCAAATGCTTGTCTTAAACTTCTCTCCCCCCTGAAGCCCCTGGTGGGCCATCTCTCCTCCTGCGACCAGCTCAGCCTCCCCTTGGGGCCATCTGTGGCCACCCCTCTCTCCAGCACTCTTGGTCCTGGTCTTCTTTTCTGCCCCTCTCTCTTCATCTCAAGCTGCTGTCCCAAACTTCTCCCAGCAACATACATTTTCTCCTTGCTTTAGGGGGGAAAAACCCCCAAAAACAAAAAACTGTTCTCCCAGATGGATTTGGCCATTAAAACCCTTTAAGTAGCTCCTTGAAGAAGAACGGCAGGCACACGCTGCAATCCAGCCCTGCCCCGGGGTGGACAGGACAGTGGAAAGGGCGTGCAGCTGGGCGTCGGGACACCCAGGGTTTGATGTCTGCCCTGCCAGCATGAGTTGAGTGGCTTTCATCGAGTGACTCCCTCTGTCTGGAAAACACCTAATCGGGATGAGATGCTTTCCAAGGTTTTGTTATCTGCCAACCATCTGGCTTCCTCTAAGGAAAGGGCAGAGGGTATAAATAAGTGCATAGGTCCTGGGTTTGAATTTAGACACTGCCACTTACCAGCTGTGTGATCTTGGGCTCACTCCTCAGCCGTAAAATAGAGATGATAATAGGCACGTCACAGGGTTGGCGGAGGTATTAATGGAGGATGCCAAGTGTTTAAGTAATATTTGGCACTCAGGACAGTGCCCTAAATGCTCATCATTTTTATCATTCCAGCAGGTGTCAGATATGCATTGGACGTCCCTACCACCGTCCTTGGCCGGGGGTCCTTCTCCGCCATATAAATTGAAGATTCTTATAAGGATTCGTTTTCATCCTCTACCTGTTGCGCTGTGTGGAGAGAGCTGATAGCATGAAAGCTGAAGTAAATCACCCTCTGGGCCACGGGTGCCAGTTGGCACCCCTGCAGCGGCCATATGATGGAGAAACGGGGGCCAGGGCAGGAATGGGGTGGAAAGGAGGGACGAAGTCCCAGAGCCTGCAGAAAGAGGAGAGGGCAGGAGGGATAATCAGATGATTCCATTCAAAGCAGCCAACACGTGCTGAGGGACACTGCTGGATGCATAAGACTGGTGCTCAGCCCTGCGCTTATGTCTGTGGGGGGGGTGTGTGTGTGCGCGCGTGTGTGTGCGCGCACGCATGTGTGCGTGCAAGCATTGCACATGCATGCATACACACGCACCCACATGCATAAACCCATGCAGGGAGAGGTATAGAACTGTTTAAAAAGACTGTCTCAAGGAGCTTACAATCTAATTGAGAGACTGAGACAAGTAGCCAACAAATTTGGTTTAGTTCGGACTACGGTATGTGAAAAGGTAAGAACAAAAGAAGAGCCAAGAGGACATCTAGTCCTGTGGGGAGTCCCGGGGACAGTTTCCGCATGGGGTTGCCCCTGAAATGGAACATTAGATGACTGGAAGCATTGCAACATTCATTCACTCACTCAAAAATTTATTGCACGCCTACTATGTGTCAGGCACTGTTCTAGGTCCTGGGGAAGCAATGATAAAAAAAAAAAAAGGCAGACACAGTTCTTGGTGGTAGAATGGCAAAGAACATTTAGGACTTAAGAAAAGCAAAGGGCAGAGGCAAGAGCAGGTAAGCTGGAGCATGGCTGGGATGACAAGGAGGAAGCGGCAGCAGGGAAGGCAGGTGGGAGGGTTCAGATGCCAGGCAGTGAGCTTGAACTTCATTCGGGGAAGATGCGCGTGTCTGCAGAAATGTGAGGAAGTCGAGCAGGGGCTGCCATGGGCAGAGCTGTGACTGAGCAAGCCTGATCCGCAGCAGCAAGCAGTGAAAGGGTCGGGGAGGGGACGGACGCGTCACAGTCCCGGTGCGACAGACACAGTGGTGCCCGAGGCGCAGCAAGGAAGAGATGGGAGAGCGAACAGCAGAAGATCTGGTGGTTGAGAGGCAGGCTGCTGTCAGACTCACCTGGCTTGCCTTTTATAGTTTGTGTTAGCCATGCTGCTGCTTAAACTCTGGGCCTCTGTTTCCTCATCAACGAAACAAACCACCAAGCAAACACCACTGGAAAGTTGGTTTGTGAAGTAAAAATAAACGGCATCGTTCCAGATGCTGGGTAAATAGTAACTATTGGGCATTGCAAGGATGAAATAAGTAGGACATTCACTCATTTAACTTTTCTTGCCTATGGCCGTATTTGCCTAAGGCAGGTACTATAGCACGTCCTGCAGACATACAGATGATCTTGACCCTCACCCTCGGTGACGGAGCAGAGTGGATGAAGGGTTCAATATATCTTTACAGGCTGGGGAGTAGGTGTTGCTGTTTAATGGGTATACAGTGTCATTTTCGCAAGATGAAAAGAATTCTGGAGACGGATGGTGGGGATGTTTACACGATAACGTGAATGGACTTAACACTACTGAACGGTGCACTTAACAATGGTTAAGATGGTAATGCTTTGTTAGATATATTTTAACCACAACTCAAAATAAAATAAAAAATAATAAATGAGGGCAGATTTAAGAGGAGTTAACATTAAAAAAAGAAGTCTTTACAGTTTCAAGTCTTTGTGACCCGGACTATGGTGGGAATCAACAGAGAAATAGGACAATCTAGATGATTCCATTCGGTGGGTAGATGGAGAGCTGGGTTGGTTTGGACACACGGAGCTTAACGTACCAGCCAGACACTGTGTTGAAGCCGTCTTGCCAGTGGAAAGAAACGTGAAGCAGGAGGCTGGCACAGAAGATGCACGTATGGGGACCATCGGGGCTGAGTGGGGTTGACACGGAGGAAGCAGATGTCTCAGAGCTCCATGGAGCACAGAGGAGAGAAGGTGAGAAGATGGTGGCTTTTCTCATGTCAAATAACGGGGCTCTCCAGGAAAAGCAGACCAAACAGTGGTCTCAGTTAAAGCCAGCCACATAGGGGAGGAGGGTGACAAGGACAGGCACAAGGGGGAAGGAAGGTTCTAGGCCTCTGAGGCATCAGCAGAGCACGGTCGGTGTGTGTGCAGCCTATCTCCTGATCCACCACCCAAGGGCCTCACTTCTGCAGCTCTGCCCCATCTTCTCACCCCATCGCTGACATTCTCTCCTTCACCTCTTCAGACCCCTCCTGTCCCCATACCTCCTGCGTCCTCAGGACCTAAACTCTGCCTTCTTCCTCAAAATGGCAGTTCACACCTGTCGGCTTCACTCTGCACATCCCTTCAACTCTAGCCCGGCGCCTGATTCTCTGGAGACAACTTTACCAGTCTAGGAAAAAGTGCAAATACCGATGTCATGACATACTATTCTATTATTGGATGAGTGACCACAATGGAGTGAGAAAGGGGAATGAGGGGATTGGGATTCTCATGTATGTGAGTGGGAGTGTAAACTTGGTATAACCATTTTGGAGATGAATTTGATGATATTTATTAAAATTTTTAAGTGCATACCCTTTGTTTTGGGTTTTTTTAAAAAAGATTTTATTTGACAGAGAGAGCACAAGCAGAGGGAACAGCAGAATGAGAGGGAGAAGCAGGGAGCCCGAGACAGGGCTCCATCCCAGGACCCTGAGATCATGACCTGAGCTGAAGGCAGATGCTTAACCGACTGAGCCACCCAGGCGCCCTCTCAGTGCATTCCCTTTGACTCAGCAATCCCACTTTTCAGTATGGAAGTATGGAATTCTATATATCTAGGATGCTTATTGCCACATCCTGAAGGTTGCATCAGTGGGGAATTATGGAATATATTATGGGATATCCACTCAAAGATAACTGATCAGTCCCTGATAAAAATCTGCATTTCTTGGCCTACAGAGATTCTATGGTACAAACCAATATGCAGAGGGTAAGTCCATAAAACAAATATATATATACACACACATACACACATATATACTTATACATAGATACATAGAGATGCCTTTGAACAACAGAAAGAAAATCAGGAAAAACATGCATCTAACTGCTAATACTGATTATCTCAAGGGGATAAGATTTCTTCTGCAGACATGGGAAGGGAAAAGGGTAGAAATTTCACCTCCGTATATAATGTTTTTTAAAACTAGCAAAATTTGAAGGGGGCGATTTTTCTTTTAAGTATTTATCAATATTTTTCCACATAAGGTAAACTTAAAATGAAAATGAAAAAATATTCTTGATAGAGGGACTTTCACCAGCTGTTTATTCTTTCATACCCGGCCATGACAGAGGATTCTGACAAGCCAATGGATTGGCTGCATCTGGGTCACCTGATAACCCCCGTCCAATCAGAAGTGGGACAGGAGCAGGGGGTACTCCACGGGGCCGCGGTTGGGCTGTGGTGAAGGCAGTTTCGCTTGGAAGGGTTTGTGGAAATGCAGATAGATACCAGCGTGAAAATGCCTCCTACTTCCCACCTTAGCCAAGGACATCAACTTGGGAAATGTCTACATTTCAGGGACACGTAAAGAGGAGAAGACATGAGGGAGGTCAAAAGAAAACTAAAATAGTGCAATGCAGAGAGGGAAAGGTGCCAGTAGAGGGAAGAAATTAAATAGGAAGAGACATGAGCAAGCTATTCCTTGAGTCAGCATTTACCAAGTGATTACTATGTGTGGGTGTTACCTCAGGGCTGGGCATATGGCACTGAACGAGGCAAGTGAGATCCTTACTTTTACAGAGTTCATATTCTCTCAGGTGGGAGGCACGAAGGTGGGGGTAGAAATTGGCATTAGAAGTTAGGAGCCAGTTTACCTGCAAATGATAGGAGACCCAACATAGCAATAGTTTAAGCAAGTTACAACCTAATTTCTCTGTCACATGAAAGTCCAGAGGGATATGACCCAGGACTGCTAGGGTCACATCGTGATGTCATCAAAGACCCCAGATCCTGTCATCTTGGTGCTCTGGTGCCCTAGGGATGACGCTTTCACCTCAGAGTCCAATATGGCTGCCTAAGTCCTAACAATCACATTCACATCCCAGCTGACAAGAAGAAGGAAAGAGGATAAAAAGAGTGCTCCTTCTCCTTCTAAAGACACTTCCACTTATATTTGACCAGAACTGAGACACGTGTCTACACCTCACTGGGATATGTGGTCTTGTTCTGACTGACCACGCACCTGGCTGAAATTTGCGGTTCTGCTGCTAGGGAAGAAAGAGAGAATGAATAGCAGGAGGAACCTGCTTGTCTCTGCCATAGGAAGAAATCAGAAAATAAGCGCAAAAAAAAAAAAAAAAAAATATCACCGAGGAATCAATGGTTTGATGAGTAAAGTCCTGTGGAAAGAAACAGAAGATGAGGCTACTCGAGGTAGAGTGGCAACGTAAGGTCCCTCCACAGAGGTGATATCTTAGCTGAGACCTGAACGACAAGAAAAACCAGCCAGTTGTGGAAACATCTGGGGGAAGAATATTTGAGGCAGAGGGAAGAGATAGAACAGAGGCCCTGAGGCAAAAGCAACCTGGAAATGAATGAAAAGACCATCGTAAATGTGCTCACAGGACAGAGTCATGTCTGAGGGGATCTAAGAGGGGCAGGAACATGAGTGGGTCTTATTAGTACTCTTTCTTAGAGACGTTGTGTGCACATGCGTGTTCATGTGTGTGTGTGTGTGTGTGAGAGACAGACAGACAGCCAGCAGACAGAGGCACTCTCTCTCACTCAGCTGTGTGTTCATCTGCCCCAGACTTTCCAGATTCAAAGTGTCAAGTGGATGAACAGTTTGGAGAGTCAGAGATGGAAATCGAATCTAAACCTATCACGAGAATCATTATAATAAAGTTTCTGCTACCCAGAGCTCTGTGCCCTCTTCCCTGTCAGTATCCACTGGACCCCCACGGTATCTTTGCTGAGGGGGAAACTTGGGCTGTTGGGGTCGACGACCCTGCAGTATTTCTATGCAATCATATGCAATATGTTCTGATTACAGCCTCTCTTTGGCCCCGTGGCCACTTCCTTGTGTGCCAAAGGCTAGAAATCCAGACCTAAACTGCTGTTCTGTTCCAAGGCAGCTTGGCCAGAAGATAGAAGCCATTAAGAATTGCCCATTCATTCCACTCAGGGGCAGGCAATGCCCAATTCCAATGAAGCCAAATTATTTTGCAGCTACTATGTAATTTAATTTTCACAGCATCCCAGGAACTGGGCAAATAGGTGTTATTCCCACTGTATAGGTGGAAAAAGAATTGAAACACAGGAAAATAATTGATTGACCTAAGGTGAAGAAGCAAGTTGACAGCATCGTGAGACTCCCTACCTTCCGTTGTAAATGCTTTGTCTGCTTGACCACACAGCCCCCTGAAAGGGGTGGCTCCTATTTGAGCCATAGGTCACTAACATAAAACAGCCAAGGGATCCTTGCTCTGTTGCCTGCTAAGGTGACCCGTTCTGCTCTCTGGAACCTGATGCACGATCATGGTGTGGACAGGGCTATACCCTGAGACCTGGGGATTTCTAATTTGTACAGGAGACCGGCAACATTCCAAAGAGAATTTCCACCAAGTACCCCGTTTTGAGGCAAAGCGGTGGTATAGTTCCTATCCTAATTATGGCCAGGTCAAGGCAGCGGGATGGGAGAAAGCGGAAGGATCCCATTAAAATCTGGGCTGGTGGGGAGCAAACTAATGCCCGTTACCTCCCTGGGTACATGACACTGTATTCACGCGATTAAAGGATATGGATGTAAAGTAGAGACTCATGAGTTTCTTTCAATGATCTTTCATAAAGTTACTTGAGGCTGCATGCTCCTCTTTTATTGCTAACAAAAGGGGATTGTGCTTGAATTCCTTCCAGTGTCTGGGTGGTGGTGGTTGTTTTTTTCCCCCACCCCCGAAGTGAACATTCTGCTCTCAGCTACACAGGTGCACAGCACAGCACCGTGATATCTCATAAAACCAGCTCCAGCCAAGGCGCTCGCAGACACAATGGCTGAATTTATGAGGGGGCAGGGCTGGCTCAGGGGGACAGATTGAGGAGCTCCTTGCTTCTATGTTACCAAGTCAAATGAAGTGCGGGCCAGGTGTCCCTACAACACACTCCCTACTAATAAACGTGGGTCTCGTGTGAAAAATGATCCCGAGACCTTGATCAACTTTCATCGTAGACAGCAATCTCATCAAGGGTGTGAATCTGCTGAAAAATCAAGACGCTCCCAGCAAGGACTCCGTTCAGTCTAGCTTTAAGGGCAGGCCCCTTTCGAGGTTAGGCGGCAAATACAGTGGGGCCAGATGTTTTCTTCGCCTGAGACTCAGTTTGGAATTTTATCACACAGGCCAAAGCCCCAAGGGCACAACTGCTTGTGTGTGTCTGGCGTGAGGATGACTTGGCTTCGGGGACAGGGAGACCCCAACTCAAGTCTCAAGCTTCCTTCTTTAGCTTTGCGGCCTAGGCAAGTCTCTCTCTTCTCTGTCACACAGGCTCGTATTTCCCGCCTCTGCGCTGGCGAGGGTCGAATGAGATGGTGTATGTATAGTCAGTCCTCCACTTGCAGCAAGTGCTCAATGGTCGTAGACGTTAATAGTATCGGGTGTGAAAGGAAAACACTGTATAGCAACCGGGCTTTTTCCAAGCAGTTCTTAGAGAAATCTCAAGAAGCCACATCAGAATAAGTTGAAGTCAGGAGAACATGTCCAGGCCCTCACCAGCTCTCATAAGGACATCCCTGTGTGTTTCCATCTCCTCCACAGCTGCCTCCCTTAATAAACTCGTCCCCTCCCCATTCAGGCTCTGGTGCTCCTGCTAAGGCCCTCAGCTGTGCGTCAGCTGAGCCAGTGACTTCTAGAGCCGGCTCCATCCACAGAGCCTCACGAGACGAAGCTCGGTTTCCTGGCTCTTTCTCCATTCAGTGCCGTCCCTGGATAAAAAGTGCCATCAGTGAATCAGCGGTGGCCTGGCGCAGAGCGCTGTCTGAGCACACGACACAGAGAGCCACGACACATCACTGCCATTCTCCTGGGGACAGCAGGCAGCCAAGTCCTAGAGACTTTCCCTAGGAGAGCCCCGGACATGTTAATAACTTGGAAAGAGAAACACCTAAGAAGAGGGGGCGCATGATAAATGGTTTATTACATCAAGGAACCATCAGAAAAATTAATTAGAAGGTAAAAGCGAATGAAAAGAAAGAAGTGTGACGGCTCTCTCTGGCCCAGTCACTTTCTCTCGGATCCAAGAAGCTGTGGGGTGTGATTTAACATGATACATTAAGGCGTCACTCGCGTTCGTAGGGCGCCGCGCACCATGTGGCGTGAGGTTACCCCGCCGACGCACGGCTCTGTATCCGAATCAGGCTGACTGTGCCCCGCACGGGAAGGACTGGGGGTTTCTCCTGCTCCCTCCCGGACACGCAGCCTGCTGCCGCTGGGTGTACCAGCCGAGGGGAGTGAGGTCCCTGTGTTAGCTGACCCTGCTCCTTGGCTCACCTCTTACAAAGGATCGGGTCGCAAATAAAATGCCTCGGAAGCACTGTTCTGCAAAGTGGCTTTCCTTCCTTGTCTGCGTGGGCAAAACGAACTGCAGTCAGTGCTGCTCTGGCCACCCCACTATCTGAGGAGAGGGCTTTTGTTGTTTACTCAGCCTGACTGGTTGCCTACGTTGACTACACTTTCTGGAAACTTCTCCACTAGGGATTTCACCGAGCAGGGGTGGAAGCCTTCAGGGAGAAGATTTTTGTGCTCTCAAAATCATGGAATTAAATACGACAAACCCTCCCAGGATGCCTGCTGTTGGCAAAGGACCGTGCTGAACTCAGTGGGGTGCAAAAGGAAGCATGCTCTGGGAACTCACCGCATGGAGGGGAGGCAGACACACTGGGCCAAAGCCTCCAAAAGGTTCAAACACAAAGTTTTAGGGCACAGGGGGAAGACACTGACCTTCCATTTGGCCAGACTGTCTATACTTCTAGAACTACCTTGCTGACCACAAAAATCCAGCATCTTGCATTGCACTGCACTGCCTGGCCATCAACAACACTCAGACAACACTGGCCACATAAATACTGCCTGGAGAAAAGAGTAGCTGGCTATGGAGGGTAAGAACATTCCAGAAAGGAGAAACTGCTTCAGCCAAAACTCGTAAGATTTGTCAGGGAACAGTGAATAGCAAGTATACTGCAAGCTGGGCCAGGGTTGGGGGTAGGTAATTAGCAGAGACAAATTTAGAAAGGCGGTCAAGGTTCTGGAAGCTGGGGGACATATTCAAACCCACTTTCCAAATATATTTCAGACGAGCTGCTGAAGCTGTCACCTTCCAGAGTGCAATTTAGAAAGAAATTAGCTGAACCTCCCCATGGCTTCTTTGTCCTGGCTCTCATAGCATTGAGCACGACATTTCATGTGTCACAAGTAGGTGTCAAGCATGGAGAAACAGAAACAGCCACAGTCAAGCCACCGATTTCTGGAACCACCTACATGACAGCAGTTGGGGTCAATTTGTGGAAGAAAGTGTTCACGTGCATATAGTAGATTCCAAGAGTTCAGGCATTGGAGCCAAATGGACCTGATTTCAAATCCAAACTCTGCAACTTTCTACCCCAGGACCTTGGGCAAGTTACCTTCCTTTGCTGGGCCTCTGTTTCTTCATTTATAACTCCAAGAAAGTACCTCCAGTGTCATCTGGCTACTGTTCAGATGAAATAAAAGGATACATCGGCCTAGCCTGTAATGGAAGGTGTTCGGTACATGTGAGCTCTTCTTCCCCGCCTTTCTGTTTTAAATTTGTTTCCATGCTGCGCACAATTAAAAGTTTACGATGTTCTAAAACTGATTTTCCAATTTAGGGGCAGTAAATTGTAAGTCGCTGCTATTTTCCTGAAATGACAGTCTTTAGATTAGAGTCTGCTGGATTTCTTTTCAATTGCATTAAATTCTATTTACTGCATTTCTAATAAGACGCCGACATGTCTAGGAAGAACGTACAATGGCGGATTCTGACTATGAAAGCTACCTACGGGAATAATAACACCCCAGGCCACCGTCCACTCACTTGTCCCCATGGACTCAGATGAGGACATTGTTAGCAAATGGGTCAGACACCTTCGAGTTTAACACTACTGTGCTCATTGTTTCGATTAGAATCAATGGCCTTGTAGAACCTTCCAGAGATACTGAAATGAGCACATTTTGGTTAAATTGCCATGGGGTGTACTGATGTGCTTTTCATGGTTCCCAGGTGGAAGCATGGCCATCAGCTGCTGGCCCCACCGAGGCTAATGGCACCATCCCACTTACCTCAGGTCTTGTCCACACCGGGGAGGAAGAAAGCAGGCTCCTGAAGTTCTGTCGATAAAAAAGACCTGTTTACTTTAGACCGGTCAGAAGGAGGCAGTCAGGGGCTGGAGCCCATGAGGTGAGGAAGAGCCTGTGTAGGCCCTGCCCCGCTGGCACCGATGGCCTGCTGATGGCCCCAGCCAGGCCAAATGTCCCTCACCTCTGAAAACTAGCTGTCTGGGCAAAGACTTTTCTACATCTCTGTTACACGGTGAAGGTTTTTATGCGGTGTAAAAGCCAATGACTATAGGAAAGGCAAATGAGCCCTGAGCACATGTTTAATTTCGACTCTTTCTCCAAATACTCTAATGAAATCTGAAGAAGCCTGCTTTTAACAAGTGACTTCCCCTGTACAGCCGTCAGACCCTTCCACCTGGAATCTTCGTGCCCTCTGAAGCCCCCTGGCACCCTTCTTTAGAGGGCTTGAGGGTGGCACGGGGTCCACCGCGGCCACTTAGTCTTAAGGGCACAAAAGAGAAGGAAGCACGAGGAGGCTGGAAGCAACCCATGGCTCAGTAGGCCAAGCCAAAGCAGGCCACGAGGAAGAGAAGCCCCGCCGAGCAAGGTAGAAATACACCCTTAGGCTACACGGAGGCATGCAGCTTCCAAGCCACACGGAGGGTGCTGGGTGTGCCCGAGTGAGTGGCAGCAATGGGGGACCCGTGGTCCGTGGTCTCATGGGCCTGCTGGTGCCTTCTGGCAAGCTTGTCTTTGTGGGTGAGGAGGTTTCCCTGCATCTTTTCTGTTTCCTGCGCTGGGTGCGCGGGTGCCAGGGAGCAGGGGGCAGGCTGAGCAGAGCGCGGCTCCGTCTGAGGCCCCCCCCTGCAGCAGGCACGTGCAGCCGGAGCCCCCCCAGCCCGGCACCTGCCCGGCCCGCTGAGGGCGAGGCGCAGGTCCGAAATAGGAAATAGGGCGCAGAGCAGATGAACTTAGAGGGAAGGAACCCCTGGGGGCTGGTACAAAATTCCTTGTGTGGGAAAAACGCAAAAATGAAAGCAAGAGCACATTTAGGCAGTGCTTGCCCGGGAACAAAGTTGATTCTCTGATGCCCTGCAGATGTCAGGGGCTCTGAATGTGCTGACAGGGAGAGATGGGGCGAGAGGCTGCACCCCATGAAGGGCAAATGCATGCTCGCCGAGGCCTCTTGGCTTTCGCTGAACGGAGGTGCCCTTTCCCAAGAGCGTGACAGGCGTCAGCGGGGGAATGGTCAGAAACGTTTCCTCCTCAGAGCAGAACCCGCTCCAGGTGGTTGCGGCTTGGCTAGCTGTGGGATGTTTCTGGATGTCTGCCCACACGTCCCACATAGCATTCTGAATATGTGTGAACAGTTATGCAAAATTCTCCCTTTTTCTTGCCAAGAGCAAAGAAATGTTTAGGACTGATTTCCTAATAGTAGAAAGGGCTGGATCCCTGACCATTTTATTCAGAAACCAGTAGAATTTACGAATGACCAAATTTAACTGCAGAGCAGGCTGGCTTAAGTCATGTGGTTGAATGGAAAGAACTGGGGTTTAGAGTCAGGTTAGGCTGAGTTCACAGATAGTCCCCCAGGATAGGGTGTGAGCTTGGGCACACCATTCAACTTCCCTGAACCTCCATTTCCTCACCTGTGCCATGTAAGAATGCCTCTTATCGTAAGAGTGGCCAGGACAATGACTCCCAGATTTTGCTGCACATTGGAGTCACGACATCTGAGGGTCTTTACAAAATACTGATGTCCAGACATTCTGATTTCACTGGTCTGGGGTGTGGCCTGGGCGGCAAGATTCTAAAGGTGCCACCAAGGGATTCAAATGTGCAGCAAAGTTTGGGAACTATTAGCCTCAAAAGTACTAAGCGTTCAACAAATGTTTGTTCTCTCCAGGACCAGCTACGTAATCTGTGGGGCCCACTGTTTGAAAATTTTTCATCATTTCCAGACGGTGACAGCAAAGCATTAAATCAAGCTCAGGGTTCTTGCGAGCAGGAGCCGACCCCTGTTTTCTACCTTCCTCTCATTTCTAGGAGGGTGATTCCCCACACTAAATTATAAAGGAAAAGAAATCACACAGTGGGCAAAGGGAACAAGAAATGAGACGATCCGAGGTAGTTGTGGTGGGGTCTCCGGCTAGCAGGGTTTGCAGGATTTTTCTCGCAAAGCCTGGGACCTGTCCAGAAGCAAATGCCTTGGTTGTGAGGTTCTGAGGGTGGTACTGAGAAGGCTTTCTACAAACGTAAGCACAGGGCTCATTCCCACCTCCTCCCCAGTCCTCATCAGCTCGTATGTGTCCACACACAGTAGCAGGAGATACCACGGCTCCAAAGCAGGGATGCTCTGCAGGAAGTGTTATGTGTGGGAGACAATTCTATGATCTCAAGACACGGGCCTTACAGGAAAGGTGGTGCAGCAATGAAAAAAAATTTTGCAAAAAGGATGGGACACACTGCATCTCCAGAGAGAAGCCAGCCAAAAATGGCGACCTGGAAAATGCGACCCATTAGACCAGCTATCCGGCGTGCCCTTTGGGGTGGCATCACTCATTTTGGGGTCTTCATGCTGACTTTCCTTCCTCAACCTTTTCAAGCGTACCCAGGACTCCCTTAGGGCCCCTTGATCCTTTAATGATGCTTTACTAGACTAGGGAAGAGGCGGGGAGAGAAGGGGAGCTGGTGTGTGCCTGTGATCTCCTCCTTAGAAAAAACACCCCGGGATCGTGGGGCTGGTGCCGCCCCCCGCCCCGGGCCGCAGTGATTTAGTGAAAGGCACTTACGGCAACAAGTCACAGGCTGTGTAAATGCATCAGAAATGGGGTAATCTTGCAGAGAATTTACAGCTGTCTGGTCCCCACCCCACTGTCTGGTCTTGGTCCTTAGGCGGGTTCACACAAAGGATTCAATGATTTCCACTCCGTCAACAGAAACCCAGAGCATCTGGGCCTGGGCCCAGCTGGTGGCTTGAGCCTGACGCTACGCTGTCAATTGCAGAGTTAGAGGAAACAATTTGGGGAACATTGATTGAAAAACGATCAGGGACAATGAAAAATCTGGGGATTCCTCCTAGTTTCAAAATGGGAAGAGGAAAATGCTTGGCTCCGAGGACACTGTGTGGACTTTTCATCTGCCGTGAGAACACTCAGTTTGGACACTGAGGGACTCCGCCCTTCCGGGGCTCTGGCTTTCATCTCACCTCTTTGGGATTTGGAAGAGAACAAAGCAAACCTTGTCCAGCCTCTGCCCCTGGTCCCAGACTATGCTCAGCCTTTCTCTCACTAGTCCTCTGACTCAGGCCACTTGCTCACCCCTTGGAGGGTGAGCCCTGCCTTTGTGAAATGCGGATAATCAGAGGGTCGGTCCTGAGTTAAATGAGATGATGCACCATCTCAGCACTTCTGGAGCACAGGGAGAGGGCTCAGTCAGTTAGCCATGTATCTTCCTCACAGAGAGCCTAGAAGGGCAGGACTGTTACTCTTCCCATCCAGTAATGAGAAAAGTACGACTTAAGAGAGGTTAAATAACGTAGTTAGTGGAAGTTCCAAGATCAGATTCCAGGTCCGTCGGAGCCTTGGCGACACCAAGTACCTCCCCCGGCGCAGGGGTCCACCAACTATGATTTCGACCCTAGGCTCACCCTCCCCAGTTCCGAGCTTGTGTGTGTAAGCGCGAAGATCTAAGGAATCTAAAAGGCCGGATGGAAGAAGGAAGACAGAATAAAAAGGAGGAAAAACAGCTCACGCGGATCATCTCACTAACTGGAAAATTTTTTTAGAAAGGGAAAAAAGGGGCAACTTTGCTCTCTGTTGGGGCGATGAGGCCATGGTGAGGAGACGGCGGTGAGCGCGGCCAGTCCAGGGAGTCGTGGGCAGCAGGATCTCCAGGATGGCTGCTGGGCCCCAACGCCGGAGCTGAGCGGGCCGGCCGCGCTGGAGCGGACTTTTCAGTTCCGACAAAGGCCGGCCCCGAATTCGATCCTTGGCCTGGAGTGGGGGCGGGGGGGGGGGGGTAGAAACAACAGACCCGTGGCAGAAAAAGGCCATGGGCGGGCTTCCAGGCCGCTCCCGACCCTCCCGGCCAGGGAAGGAGCGAGGGCGAGACATGGCGAGCGCGCGTGCGCACACAGCGCCGGGCTCGCGGCCCGCAGGCGGCTTGGCGGCCGCGGCCGGAGGGGCTGGGCCGGACGGGCTGGGCCGCAGCTCAGCGGCTCGGAGAACGGCGGAGCGGCCTTTCATCGTTTCTAGCCTGCAACCCGGGAAGTGTTGGCAACAGAGCAAGAATGGAGAGGCTGCTGGCAGCCGAATGACAGGCTGGAGAGCAAGCCTCCACCCACCTAAATGGTTAAATGGCCGGTTTGCCAAGGCCACTGAGCAAAGTGTTACCTCACCATGGGGCAGATTAAAATATGCATTTTCTCCTAATTGAGCATAGTGAAATCAGCCGGCGGTCCTGTCACCAGTGCAGGAATGAATTGTCACAGCACGAAACACGCTACTCGACAGAGCATCTATTATATGGGAAAAAAAGAGCCAAAGAAACTTCCTTCCCGTTGGAATTTCCACCGATTTGTTGGCCGGGGGGGGGCTTGGAGAAGCCTCTGTGAAATGGTCACCCAGCCATCCCAATCTTCTCGAATGGCAGCTCCTGATCTAATCGTAGCATCTTGGGCCTGTGGCACACCACATGCATGGCAAGGTCTGGTTTGTAAATTGGGCAAGAGAGCTAAAAACTCTTTATACTGATTGTCCCTTTAAAAAAAAATGTTTTATATACTTCTATGTTTAAATATGTATTAGGGCAAATGTATGTAAGGCAAATCCTATTTTTCTACTGCTTTCCATTACAAAATTAAAAGTGTGTCCTTATAAGAAAACAGAAAATCCCATGACAGAAGAAGTCCATCCTATCCACCAGTCTGGTATAGGACTGGAAAGAGCCGTTTAGGGCAAGGACCAACTCGAACGCCTCTCTCCCTCACGCACATCCCTGGGGGATGCTGACACCACCTGGGCATGAAAACTTCCACGACAGGCTCATTTCAGGGAAGGCCCCTCTGCCACCACTGGATGGTGTTAGTTATGAGACCTGTCAAGCTGCGTTGACGTCAACACTCTGCACCAGACAGAACCTATGTTTAACATCATAGCCCTGGATATTTTTAACAGATTCATAGTACTTTCTCGTTCTTTCTTTTTTGGTCCTCATTTCAGATTGTCTACAGACGCTTCACTCTCCTATTCCCCTTCAATTCCTCTCTTCAGTGGAGGCAGCCATGTGAACTCAACGACAGGGCCTTTGTGGCCCAAGACTGCATTTCACATGGGTAGCAGACACCCATGGGGTTGGCACCCCTTGAGCTTACAGCCAACTGAACCCCACTGTCATCTTCATAGGAAGCACTGTTCATGCATCTCAGTAACAGATTCTGTGTATCTAAATGTAAGGGTGCATTTATTTTTATTAGCTTCCTTGTTATGGTTTCAGCCACGTTCTAACCCAGTTGAGGACATTTTGAATCTTGATGTGTCATCAGTAAAGTATCTGTTTCTCCCACTGGTATGCTATACCTATGAACTGGGTAAGCGGATTGCTTTGCGTTCAACCAAGTCAATGAGAAAATATTCACCAGAGTTCAAGCACAGAGCCTGTGGCAGCCTCTAGAAGCCTCTCCATGTCTGACAGAACTCTCCTGACTTACTAAGTCAGCTGTTTGCCAGAAGTCTTTCTAGACTGAAGCTTCTTGGAGGCAGGGACTATGGCCACTCAGTAAACACTAGTGACTAAATGCAATGGAAAAAATCTGAGTTCTGTTTATTCTTTTATTAAGAAAGATGATCAGGGGGAGCCCAGGGGCTCAGTCGGTAGAGCATGAACTCTTGATCTCAGGGACATGAGTTCAGGCCCCAGTTCAGGCATAGAACTCACTTTAAAAAAAAAAAAAAGAAGAACAATCATACATTAGTGTAAGCCTTAAGCATGATTACAGGTAATCATATAGAAAATACTGTGTCCAGGATCCCGAAAAAATGCATGACATAGAAAATGTAGCCCATATATAAAAATGCAAATACAGTATCTTTTCCTGGAGACACAATGGCCTATAATGACTTCTTTCGTTCTAAGAAATGATGGGAGATAAAAATAGACTAATTAGCCTTAATTAACACATTTCCTTATTATTCTTCCCTGCTGGTGACATTAGCTTATGTTCAGTCTTTGGTAGTAACACATACATCTCATTCTTGGAGTTTAAAGCCAGGGGCCCTGACAGGAGATGTGGGTAAAGAGCCTGACATCTGCTGATCCACTCAGGGTCCTTGGGAGGTCCCTTGTGGTCCCGCAGGTTCCTCTGCCTCCAGAGTTCAAGCACAGAGCCTGTGGCAGCCTGGCCCCTGGGTTGCCGGAGGTCAGCAGACAGGGGAGGCCAGCAGCGAGGGCGCACCGCACGGGTCCCTCAGAGGCCCCAGCATGGGATCTTCTTGTCCCTGGCCACTGCGACTCCAGTCCTATGTTACTTGATTTCCAGATACTTCTTTGCCTGGCTTTGTAGTTAAAATACCACTGCAGTACTGGGAGACTGACTGCAAGGACAGCAAAAATGAGTAACAGCTGACATTTATTGGTTGTTTACAGAGTGTGTATGCATTATCATACCCGATCCTCACAAGAACCCGGAGGTTCTACCTCTAATGGAGGGTGTAGTATTATCCCCTTCATGGGGGCGGAACTGAAGCTTAGGGCATGGGGGTCACTTGCCCAAATCATGAAGCAGAGTTGTAGCCTGACTCCAGATGACTAGCTCCTGACCACGAGGCTACACCGCCTTCCTTCTCAGTCTACACTGGATGCAGTTTGGTTAAATTTAATCCCACAAGCAATAACTGAGTTCCCATCATGTGTAGACACTGTGTTAGATGGCGTTTCTAGTCAAAAGGCAAAATTCCTAACTGTGGGGACCTTACAGCCCATGGAATTAGGTTTTGCTATGGTAACAACCTCAAAACCCAATTGACTTAAAATATCCAAAGCTTATGTGAGAACTCAAGCTACACGTCCATTACAGATCAACCAGGGTCTCTGCTCACTATGATCACTCGAGGACACAGCCAACAAAGCAACCACCACCTCGAACATTGAGGTCTCTCAGAAGAGGGGAAGAGAGAGACATGGAGGGCTCATGGTAGCAGAGACGTGGAGGGCTCATGCTCATCCCAGAAGGGACACACATTCCTTCCACTCCCTACACATTGTCCATGATGCAACCATGGCTCCACACACTTGAAAAGGGGCCCAGTAATATGATCCCATGACAATGACCACCACATGGAGACTGAGACTTGCTGCCTCATAAGGCAGAATGCTGTACGTCATAAGCTACACGCCATACGTCAAAAGGGCCTAGAAAATAATTTCCTCTTGTGGGATCAGGAAAGGCTTCATGGAAGAAGGCTGGGCTTTGCAAGATAAGTGAGACTGGAGTCAGCAACACTTGGGGTGTGGTGGGGTGAGGACCTAGGTTGAGAGAAGAGTAAAAGCAGAGGCTTGAAGAGGGGAAGGGGAGGCCACTGGGAGTAATAACACGGTCTAGAGCACAGAGGGCAGGTGGTGCACAACAAAGACAAGGTGGAAGCCTGGACTGAGGCTGCATGGAGAAATCTGTTGTTAATTTGGGGGCCTGTGGAAGGCACTGGAAGGGGCAGCTGAGACATGATCAGAACTGGGCTTTAAGAAGTTTCTTCAGATAGCAGCGGCACAGAGGGGAGTTTTAAGTAAAGGCTTCAGGGGCAGGGAAGAGGCTGTTGCAATCCCTTAGGTGAGAGAGGAGGAGGGCCAGGGCCAGGGGGCCAGTGAGGATGGAAGGTAAAGGATGGGTGAAAATAAAACCCCCAGAACCCCAGAGTCAGACGTGCTACCAGGCTAGATAGTCAAATGTAATCAGAGGTAGTAGGAAAGGGAGGGAGAAAGAGAAGAAAAAAATGCCCTGATTTCAAGGCTGCGTGAGGTTCAGGATGACAAGCGGCACCCCCTGAGAAGCCACAGGTGGTTTCTACAGCAAGGTCAAGCCAAGTTTTACTGCTGTGGAAAACAGGACACCCCCGGTCACATAGACATCTTCCTAGGCAAGAGCTTGTTGCTAACCCTATAAAATACGCTCTTCTCCCAGGAACATTTGAATTAAGTCGCTATTTACCTCCTAAGTGTGCCGTCGGATTTGTGTGCTAACCCTTATACATTGGCACTGACCATGGAAAAGTCTTTTACAACCTGTACTTAGTATGGGGACCTGACGCTGGTGTGAAAATACGCTTCCTGTCTTCCTTGGACTTAGAGGCATATATATTTTATGAAAAGATTTTTAGAAACATTAAGAAGAGACCATGTGTTGGTGAGTTTCTTCTATATGCATGAACGAGAATTCAGTTCAGGAAACCTGAGACAGATTATAGCGGATTTTGCGGAGTCAGCGCTGTGTTTCACACTGATCACTATCATGAAGTCCAAGGTCTAATTAACCCTACTTAGATGGAACTACAATCAAAATCCACCGAGGTTAAGGTTATTTGTACTTCAATCCAGTCTCGCACACATCAGAGAAGCTTGGCAAATACCCCATCTAATCTGCCTTGCACAGCACGTGTATCTGTGAAGGCTTAAGATCTGCTTTGCAGTGAATATAAAGCTTTGTTTTATAATGAATCATATGCATCAGTAAACATACTTTAATGCTTCCGTGATGTTGTCTTATAATTAGATCAGGAATTCCAGACAGAGTCGTAAACAGGAGAATGCAAAGCCTGGAAACAGGAGTCTGCTTTCTCTTAGGATTTTTTTTTTGCATGTCGTGGAAAGCATATTGATTCCATATTGAAGCAGTAGGTTCTTGGAGTGTGAGTCCTAGATAACCACGTAAGGTCCTGCTACTCGAGTGTGATCTGTGGCTCAGCAGCACCTGGGAGCTTGTTAGAAATGCAGAATCTCAAGCTCTGCCTCAAACCTACTGAATCAGAATCAGCACTTTAACAAGATTGCCAGCTGAAGTCTGAGAAGCACTGACAGGAGGGACCCAACACAGCAAGTGGACTAAAGAAATTTCAGTGACACGTGACCTGCAACAAGCCAGAAGCTGGGTCGGTTTCAGCCAAACCTCTGGATTTCTCTAAATCCAGAGTGCTCCGCTGTGTCATATCATCATCCCTTCACTCTCTTTCCGCTGGAATTTCGTTGACAAAATTATTGCTGTCTGATACTGTTCTCCTGGCCGGTGGAGAAGATGCAATTCTTTTCAGAAGGTTGACAATTTTTTTCACGAATACACATTTTGGCTCCTTAGTTCCATTGTAGGCTCTTCAAAAGTAAGGACAATTTAGTCTTTCTAGACTAGTCTTCTAGACTAGACGTGACCTTTCTAGTCTTCCACTAGAGTCCTTCTATTTTAAAGTGGTTAGAGACTGTCCAGTCTACTTAGCACTTCTCAGCCTTTTGACACTTATGCTCTATTTCGAAAAATGTGAAGATTTCACGTCCTACTGTTCAGTGAAAAAAAGCAAAGTCCAAAGGAGTATTTGGAGTACGCTACCCTTCCTGTTAAAAAAGGGTGGGGGGGATATAGGAAAATACCCAGGTGTCTACTCACTTGTGCAAAAGAAATGCAGAGAGGATTAACCAGAAACTAAGGGTGTGGACTACATACAGCAGGGGAGGGGGCAAGAGTGGAGAGAAAGGGGGTACAGAAGAGGGGAGGGAGAGAGGAGGAAAGAGCCATCCTTCTCTGAATACATCTTAAGTACAGCTCTGACTCTTAGCGACACATATCCCAAAATAAATAAATAATTAAAGCAACCAGAATGTGGGGGGGGGGGGAGGGAGCCCAAAATGGAATACAAATACTAACAATACTTCTAGCTCTACTGCAAATGAACAACTACATTGAAGGAATGGGGAAGCTAATAAACTGTGGGAAAGAGGGTCCTGACTGGATACTGTAAGGCTAAAGACAATGAGGACTGTAGGTAAATGCCGTGACCTAGTTAGCCAATGTGTTTCTCACAGGACTATCAGCTAGCAAGTCCGGAACTAATCTATGTATATAATAGAGTTAACAAGTAGGTAAACACATCACACATCATGAAAGCGGTGGTTTTCACTGTTGGAGAAAGATGTTACAAGTAAGAAAGGGGACAAGTATAAAACGATCCCTGGGATATATAGTTTGGAAATATATATATCTGGAGAGAGAGACAGAGAAAGAGAGAGATGAGGGCCAAAGCATTACCACCCCAGGAGCAATGAACACACCTACGACACAGCTCTCTGGGTATCTACACACCACTCTCCGATAAAAAGAATGAGAGCTTTTGGAGAAGTGGCTGATTCTGAACCGGGGCATGGAAAACACAAGATGAGCCTGGAACGTCTTGTAGTGCCAGAAAATAAGAAAATGCTCGAAGAAGGATGAGAGCCTGTCAAAAGAACACAGCAATCAACCTGGAAGAGCCAAAAGCTGAAAGAATCTAGCAAGAAAATGTAGTATTGGATGCTAACCAAAAATAAAATAAATATCCCTAAACAGATAAAATAAATACATAAATAAAGTTCTTAACCATGTCTAAGAGGACAGGGTTTTGTGGCGATAAGTACATTTACATCATCGTACAACCAGCATTACCTTCCAGCTCCAGAACTCTTATCTTGTAAAAATGAAACTCTGCATCCATTAAACAATAATTTCTCATTCTCCTCTGGCAACCACCATTCCACTTTCTGTCTCTATGAATGTGACTACCCTGGGCACCTCACATGAGTGAGTGGAATCATACAGTATTTGTCCTTCTGTGACTGGCTTATTTCACTCAACATAACGTCCTCAGGGTTCATCCATGTCATAGCATGTGTCAGAATCCCCTTCCTTTTAAGGCCATTGTGTGTACACACCACATTGTGTTTATCCATTCATCCATCCGTGGACACTTGTGTTGCTTCCATCCCTTGGCTACTGTGAATACGCCGCTAAGAACATGTGATAGCCTGCTTTTAGATTCACACACTCTTCACAGAATTATCAGATTCTGACAATATCCCTGGAAAATTGGTATTATTATTACTTTCTTGTTTTTCAGATGAGGACCCAGGGGCTCAAAGTATCATGGTTCCTGCATGTGCAGCAGGCTCTTGAATGCAGGTTTTACAAACCAACAGTCCTTGACTTTCGGCTCCACTGATTGAACATAGCACACCACACATATCTTTCATTTGCTTTTGGAAAAAGAATACTGGCTAGAAGAATATCCTCCCTGGTACTTGACTGGATGATAGAGAGAGATTAGACTGTCCTAGGTTTTCATATTAACGGGAGTACTACCATTCTAGGTTTCTAAAACAATCTGAAACATTTTTAGGGGTCCAGCATTAATTTAGCTCTTTTCCCCGTGAAATGTTCTTTTGTCTTCTGGAAGCTCCTGAGGCCTGGAATGAGAAGGTGAGCGGGGGACGCATCCACCACAATGATGGATTCTAATGAGGATTCTATGTCGGTCCCATTATACATCCTCCTTCCATTAGAGACCAGAGGATCTGACCCCCACAGGGACCTGGTTGGATTGGGGTGGGGGGGGAGAGTGGAGGGGAGTCTTGAGTTTGGGTGGGGTCCGTGAGAACAACATTGGTTTCTGGGGTAACTGGTACCCAGAACCACCCCACTGTGCCTGGCCCTCAGGAGAAGCTGTCCCTGGCCGTGCTGAAAGGCGCCAAAACATTAACTATCTGTAATTTTGACATGGCAGATATTTAATAAGGAACAAATTAGCACTTGGGTCTTTTTTTCCTGAGACAATCCAATTTCTATGCCAGGCACCAACTTCTATATTTCAAAATGCATTTTTGAAGGTTAATTAGAGAAGCAGCAGAGATAGTGTTTTCCAAGAGGGATTTTTCTGGTTCCTTCCAGGTCTACGGATGGCAGAAAAAATAACTTTCAGACACTGTAAATTGAGTGTGTGAAGCTGTGAGAATAAACCCATCTCATTAGTCATCATGTCAATTATAGTATCTAAGGAACAATTTTGTAGCAATAGCATATTTATTTGATGTTGCAAAAGCTACCTGGACCCACCGTTAGGATGGTATTTGCTCTTAATGCTCCGAGTACCTCTTTAACAAAATGGCACTCCATAAAAATTTAGTGTGTTCCTACTGTAATTAAATGGCCCTAGTCATTTTTGCATTTATGATATAAACTATAATGGCTGTAAAACCCCGCAATTAACTTTCCTTGCGCCAACATTTCATACTTGAGAAATTCTCATTACAAATTTCATTACTGATTCACTTATCTGTAATTTGTCCTATGTAACCTAAAGAATATTAACAAATTTAGAGTCACTTTTGCTCTATTAAAAACTAAATATAAAAGTCTTTCACCTAGCAAGTCAATCTTGATATTTCAGCAGGCACGGAAATGGTTCAAGTTCGGTGGTGAGGAAGGGAAGGGGAAGAGATCGTCTGACTGGAAAAAGTGGAGCGAATGTAGAGGGAAATAAGTGGGTGTCACTGAGCCCACCTGCCCTCTCAGCGAGAGGCACAAACGCAGTGGAGAAAGGCCAGGGTAACAGAGAACAGCGCACGCGAAGAAGCGCCCGGGAAGTAAATGAAGACCCGGGGTTTCCTACCCGGGGGCCTGGGGCTTCTCTCACTTCCGCTTCCGGTCTCTGTCCCCTGTGCTCCTTTCACTCCTGGGGCCCGGGGGGGAGTCAGGGCTGACCGGAGCCATGCCTGCGCCGTTGTATCTGGCTCTTCTGCTTTGGTAGAAAGTCTATAGGAGGAGGAACTTGGTTGTTACCAATGGCAACATGGGAAAAGAGTTCAACAGGAGAGGGGAAGAGAAGGCCCCCGACTGTTTCAGTTTGCCTTCTCCCTAGGCACTGCTTGGCTTGTGGTGAAATTTGGAGAAACTTTCTGCCTCCTCTAACCGCCCTTCGCCACTTTTTAAGGCAGACACGAGTATTCACCCACCTTCAAGTGAAGTGAAGTTCGTCTGACTTGGTGTCAGGAGACCTGAATTCTAGTCCTCATTCTGTCACGACCTTGCTGGGTGACTGTAATCCGTCTGGGCCCCAGCCGCTGGACTGGGAGGGGAAGGGGTTTCCCTAGAACGACCGCTGAGATTCCCTGTGTTCCTTCCAGGACAGTCCATTTCCTTCCTAGTAGATGAAACCAAGGGCCTCTCTTCATCCAACAAATGGGTGGCATGGGGTGCCAAAAGCCACGTTAGCCACTGGGTTTCCATAACAATGATCTCCACAAGGAACAGCCTGAGTAAATATTTTCCCCCAATAACATCCTATCTCAGCATTTCGCTGTCTTCCATAACTGCATTCATTTTATTCTAATTTGTAATTAACTTTTACAAAATTAAATTGGAGATAGAAAATTACTGTCCCGACATAAATAATCCTGCTTCTGGATGTGGCAGTGTTAACACAATCAACAATACGATTCATAAATGAAAGAAATGTTGTCATACTTATTACTTCTGTGTGCTCCATCTTTTATAGAATATTACAGTGTAAATTGAAATTTTATATGATTTAATAAACCTCAAAAAGATATTATGGCCAAGTAACCACATAACTGTAACAAATTGTCCTCCTTCCTCATTACAGAGCTTTCTCCTCACACGGGACTCAGCCTCATTATCAGAGCGGTGTCTTTGACAACCCAGAGCCCATTAAAAACACCTTGAAGAAAGGATACTCCACACTGTGGAGCTTCAAAATCTATACCAGGCTGCAATCCTTAAGGATGGTGTTATAAAATGAGGAAGGGCTTCCTTCATTTTTCATCCTGGGGACTCAAGCAACAGACGAGTTATCTGGCCCCTGAAGCCAGCCCCTCCACGCCTCGAGGTGACCCAAGCCAAGTTCAGCGTCGCTGCAAAGACGCTGAAGTCAAATAATCGAAACAGCAGCGGAGGAGGGGATTTAACTGCCCCTCCAAATCCTGAGCTGCTTTTATAGGATTACCAGTTTAGATTCAAAGTTTCTTTGTTTTCAGAGCACCAGAGCTCCCATTTGCCACTGACTGCCATTTTTCAATGGTTTCTGGCTCACCCAGGAATTCATTAGGGTGGTAGCAGAAGAAAGGGCGGCTAGAATAGACCCGCAGCGTAATTCCGACCCCACTCCGCGCTCTCCCACGTCGGTGCCGTGCCTCACCCACACTCCCTTGTTCTCCAGTTGGGAAGGAGGAAGCCAGGGATGTGAGCACTCTCTAATCATATGCAATGGTTCTCTCGGAGCCTGGTGTGATTTCTGTAGCTTCCAGCAATGTGTGGGACACACTCACAGTGAAGAATTTAATGACTTGTTTTACTGCTGCCTGCCATCAATATTTATCTATATTAACTGAAGGAAGGCATTACTCGAAATGGCATTTCACACCTCTGAGCATTATACAGTAATTCTAAAGTCGTAAGTTGCACCAGACTCTATGGGCAAACACAGAGATACAGTACGGATGGAAATAACCCAGCCCGAAGTTTTTAAACTTGAATTGTCTGCAGCAATCTGGAAAGCCAAAGTCAAAAGTACTTGAGTTGCTAAAGGTGAGAAGCTCTGGATAAAAAGCAATGGAAACGATCTTTCCTTTGCTTGTTTGTTTCTTGAATTAACAAGAGCACTTTGCAAGTATACATAATAGAAAAGAAACGCTCAGACAAGGCAATGAGACAAGGCAGATGAGTACCTTGCTTCCTTCTGCCTTAATCATTCAGGCAAGCAGGCTGAATTACCCCTCCCATGTTTCCACTTACCCTTCCCCCGGTGGTCAGTTTTCTCCCTCTTGGTTTCCCCCTGCCAGAGAGCCATCTCTGACCCCGTTTCATCATGCAAACATTTTCTGGTTTGCATCTCTTCAACACACTTATGGAAAAAGGACCCTACTTACTGGAGGGTTTGTACCCTTGCTATGGCCTGCCTCCCCCACTAGCATGTAAGTGCTCAAGAGCAGAGACACACCAGGCAGACACACCATTCTGTCTTTAGCACAGAGCACAGGGCCTGGTATGGGGCGGGGGTGGGGGGGGGTGCTTTCATTTGCGGAGCGAATTACCCACCCTAGAAGATCGTGAGCTTGAAGCACTGTGGGTGTTTCTAGTATCTGCCCAGACCACGTCATTTTGAGCCAACAGCTTTAAAAGGACCGTGTAAGCACCCTATGCTTGAGCTTTACTCAAAGACCAGCATTTTCCAGGATGAAAGGATGTAGGAGATCAGTTGGGCCAACCCTTCACCTTACAGAGGAGAGAAGCTAGTCCCACAGGGATTGAGAGACTCACTCATCCAAGGTTGTCCAGTGCTTAGCAGAGGCAGAAGTAACTCCAGGACCTGGGCTTCTGGCAGCGGCTGGCTCTGGCTCTTTCTCAGACGTGCTCTATCTCCAAAAATAAGCTCTCCAGCCAATGACTTCTAGAATAGCTTGACTTTCACATTCTGGTCTAAAATGCACTTCCTATAATTTTCCCATCTTTAGAAATTATGTTTAGGGGACATCTGGGCAAGAGAATTAGTCCTCGATTCATAATAGATAAGGTTTACATTTTTAATAACGGAATTAGAACTTCAGGGAAACTTTATAACTGCACTATGAGCCCACCACACTTAGGTTTTATAATAATAAAGATTACTCGCCCAGTGACTTTACACACTTTGGAAGAAGCACAAGATGTGGAAATAGACATGGTGAACAGAAGGACACATGTTCAGTGGGAGTCTGATTCGCAGTCTTTCTGGAGCCATAAAAACCTGCGGTTATTTGGTAGCTTCTGTGAAACCGGACTGACACATCGCTTATTTCCTTTAAAAAAAATATGAAGTGGAATTAATTTATTTTCATTTTAAGGCTTGGAAGCACTCCTTGAATGAACCAGAGATGCCCTGGAGAATGAACTACAAGGATAAGAATCACTGAATAAGAAGCTGAAACCCAGAAGGTAAGACTGCGTACGTATCAATCCACATTCAGGCATGACTTCTAACATGACTTACAAAGTCATTTGTGTCCCTTAAATAAATTAATAGTGATAGAGAAAAAAAAGCTATTCAGGAAACACTGGTGCAGCCTGCTGTTTTCAGAAAAAAAGGGAAGATGTGGGTCCAATTCCGTGCCGTCCTTGGCATTAGTACTCCGAGTAAACACAATTGTCTACAAAAATAGGATATCTTTTCTCTGAATGCCATCTGTTTATCCACTGTCCTGAATAAAATGCATAGCAAAGGTAAAGAAAAGCATGGTTCATAATATGGGGCAGAATCTTTGAAAAAGAGGAAATATGGAAAGCTTTCTTTCAACATCAAATCAATATCTCATTTTCTTAGTGATTAGAGCATCCCACTCTTAATGTTTTAACTGATATATGATCCCAATCTTTTAGTTACTCTCTGTATTTCCAAAGCAGGATCATTCTAGTGTCAGTTGGTCATTGTATGGTTACTCCCTGTGTGAGGTCAGTGGGACATGCGCAGATGAAAACACGGTGTTACATATCTCAAAATCAGGATCCAGAAATATTTTTTTTCATTCTTTTAGGCTAACAAGCAATGACAGGTATTCAAAGCATCGAACTATCAACACCGTGACTTCTGCTGTCGCCTGCATCATAATCTGTTTCTTAGTAACTCTTGGTCTGAGCAGCAGTAATAGAATTAATTATACTTCATTTTGCTGCCTTTAACAGTATTGACCAAATTTAAGAACAAATGAGAAGTGCTTATCAAGCTTGAAGAAAATAATCCATCAGTGGCACAATTTAAATTCTCTGCAGTTCTCTTATTAATCAAAGTAACACTTACTATCCTATCTCCACTTCCCATTAACAGTCATTAAGCCCTGCTGCTGATTGAAGCAATTTCTTTAGGGATCTCAACCTCATTTTTAAGAGAACCTTCTTTAGTGGAAAACAATATCATATAAGCGCGGCAACTTAAAAGAGAGGAAGAAGGTTCTTCAATCATGTTCTGACCTTGATATTTTTCAACGGCGTGAGTTCAAAAAAGTACACAACTGTGAGACTGGGAAGTTTGGAAGTGAAGGGGCTCTTGTTGCCTCGGAGCCTGAAGGAGGCACGAATCGAACAGGCAAGGCATGAACTTGGCTCTGACCCCTTGCCAGCCTTTCCAAAGCATGATGGCCCCCGTTTTAGTCTTTCACTCACCGTGTTGGAGGCATCTCAGAAACACGGAACACCCAAGAAGGGCTTCCCAGGGATACCTCTGTTTTGACTTGTGGTTCTGAGTAGGCGCGGGGTGGCAGGGGAAGAGCAGGAGGGACGGGGCTGGGAGACTTGACTCTGGGGCAGCACTCGATACTTCTAATCCAGGGGACCTTGAGCAACCCAGCTCATCTATCTGTCTCCATTTTCCCCTGAAATGGAAGTAACATATCATCCACTAGGCTTATCTCTCCAAATTGTGCAAAGCGTACGAGGAAATGTATGCGGAAGTCTTTTGAGGTTGTTAAATCCTATGCAGATGTGAACTCATGGAGCCCTAGAAATCATGGAGTTTCATTGAACTCTGTGCCCAGGCCCTTGCTTGATGCTGAGACATAGGGGTGTCCGATAAGTGTTGAACTACTGCTAAAGAAGCCCTATTTCTAAACACGAGAATAACATAATAACACAGAGTAATGTAATTTTTCAAACTACCTGTCATAGTGTGGAGTGGAGGGGCTGTGGATGGACAAAGCAGAGCTCTAGGGCATGGAGAAAAAGCCAAAACATTACTAAAATCCAGGGACTTTGGAGGGCGATGTCTGTGAGGCTAACAAGAGTTCTGTGATCAGTATAATGGAAGAAATGGTGACCTTCAGAGGAAAATGCCCAGAGAACGTCGGTGATTGGTAAGGAAAAGCAATACGTGCCAGCCAGTTTGGTCACGTGAGGGAAGAGGTTAGTGTTGGGACCGTCTCCTCAGCAAGTGCCCGCTGCCTTCTGCCCCTTGAGGTTTAATGTCGGTGCCCCTGACAGTGCAGCTGCGGGAACCCGGCTGTTAAGAGTCAAGTCACCAGGTTGAATGCAAAGCAGCCAGAAATCAGGACGGGGGATGGACTTGGGAATAGGCTCTGGGACTGTATCTTACCTGCAGCTCCAGAGTATTGTGTCAAGACATCTAATATTCTGGAGTCTCACCTCCTTCTTTGCATAATCCCTTGGAAACCAGTGTCTCCTTTTGGTTATTAATTATAATTCACCATATTCTTAATCTTTACAAAAGCCAAATACAACATGGCACTGGTTGTAAAATTTCAAGGCAGTAAATCACTCAGTATTCATCCTGCTCAATGTTATCAATGAGGGAACAGGCTCGGAGAAGTCCAGTGGGGTGGCTGAGGCCACCCTGCCGGCCACGATTGGCCATCTTTAGCTCATTCAGAAGTGACCTCGCTCCTTTGTGCAGCCCTCTGAGATGTGTTGTGAAGCTCTTCTCTTCCCCCTGCCCCCCAGGAGGCTTTATTCCTATGGAGGAGACCCAGAGAGACCTCTCAGGAAGGACTTCGGCACGCTTGTCCCCTTCTCATGTCTATGCTTTAAACACGGAACCCTTTTGTTTTGGGTTGGCTCAAAAGTCAAGGTTTCAGAGATTGGATGAGATAGATCCATCATTTTCATAATGGTCCAGGTCCCAGGACAGATAAATCAAGACCTGGATCTGAATTTACTTGGCCAGCATAGACGTGAAGACGCCCTTCAATAGGCTATTGGGCCTGATGTATAAAGACAATTGTCTAATCAATGAAGAGATAGAACCACCTCAAATTCTGATGACCGCTGATGTCTCCAGCTGCAAACCCTGCCCTGCTCCGGAGATGTTCCCGGAGGCCAGAAGAGAGCAGAGTTCGGTGGGCAGTGAATTCTCTTTCCTTGAAGAGATGAAGGGCACCATCCACCACTTAATCTCTGAGAAGACATTAAATGTATGATTCCCATCTCTAAGAAATGAAACGCTGAGCTGAATTTTTGGATCAATGGAATACCTACTCCTGTTAAAGCACTTAAAAAGGAAAACATCTACAAAATGTCCCATTAGGCTGACAAATTTATAACACTACAAAAAGCTAGCAGTTTCAAGGCCGAATAGAGCGTTGTGTTTAAAGAGTATGAATGGATTTGAGTTCCGCAATATTTCATCTACATGAACAAGTGTAGCTATCCCGTCTCTTCCCAATATTCCCCACATTTGCTTTTAACTAGGCATATGTACGCCATGACAGAATATGGACAGCATCTTAAAAAATAAGTTGTAAAATGAATGATATTAAATGGACTTTCACAGCGTGAAGACATGGAAATATATTCTCATCTTGATGTGTGGGGCCGTACAGACCTAAATGCCATCAGCATTAATGGTAATTATGTGCGTAAATCCCCATGCTCGGGATGAGAATATGCCCCTTAGTTTGCAAGTACAATGACGGGCTCATTTTTGAGATTAGAAACAGCTGAGGCTTCCTCCCCCCCGCCCCCCCCCCCCCCCGGCAAAGGGGAGACATTCACAGAGTGGCTCAGAGCATAGAATCCGATCAGCCACTTTGACAAAACGTGCGATTCAAGCACTTGACAATTCTTTCACCTCGGAAAAGCTGAAGATGTAGGAGAAAGTCTCAAACTGGAGCCTGAGTTTTCTGGTAATTTATGCTAGAGCATTCAGTTTCCTGTCACCTGCCAGGGTGGCTACACCATGGGAGCTCTGTGCTCTCGTAACAAACTCGTTTTATTATGGTCTGATAACTATTGAGAATAATATTTTTCAGTCAACCCAGAAAGGACTGTCTAGCTTACAAGGGAGATTTGCAGAAAGTAAGCAAATTCAGCATCCTGTTCACCAAAGCCAATGTATTCTAATCTTATTAAAACAGGCAGGCAGATGACAGTGTCAGGGAAAAGGTGCACGTCTTCTCTTCTTAGTTCTTCAATTAATAAGGCAGCGTGACCCCAGTGTTTGGTGAGACCTCACCTTACACAGTGGGAAAACAAAAAGTCCTCTTGGCCAAAAAGACAGAAGACATTATAACACAGAGGGCCGCCTGCTTTATAACTTTACAAACACTTCATCAGGGTGAGATGGGAAAAAGAGACACATGTAATTAAAATATACTAAAAAAACAAGCCATTGTGGCTTTCAATTACAATGGAACGAAGAAGCAACCATATTATTTCTACAAACTATTTTCACTTAGCACAGTTCAGATGGAATTATTGCCATGACCTTTTAAAAATGTGAAAGAGTGAATCAATACCCTTTCAGAGGCAAGATTGCAGGAGCCGAATTGGCCGTGCTCTAATAGTGTGTATTTCTGCATCAGAAGGCAGTTGAAACCTAATTATCGTCCATCACATACAAGGTAGCTCCACGTCCTGATGAGTCCGGGCAGGCAGCAGCGAGTGCGGGAGGGTCTGTGCGTGTGGGTCTTCGAGAGGGAGGAGCACGTGGGGTGCAGGGGCCGGGGGATCCAGGAAGCCCTAGGCCAGTGGAGTAAGGCTTACAGGTGAGTTATAGGGACTGTCACTCATTTACAATAACTAACACCGGCCTGGCAGAAACAGCCGCCTGTAAATGATGTATGAGTGGCCGGCAGCCTGCCATCCCCCAACAGACCTTGCAGCCAAGAAGCACATTTTATTGTCGAGGTCATCGGAATGCTTACTTGGATACATGCCATATATTATTAAAAAATAACAAACAGCCAATCAGCAACATTTCTTAAGGCTCAAGGGCAAAATAGCCAACCTGCTTTTAGAAAATAGGAAACGAGCATCCAAGATCCGTTTTAGCAGGTGATTTTTTAATTGCTTCTCTCCACATAGAAAGAAACAGAACCGTGGAGAGGCCTGAGGCAAGCGATTCGATGTCAGATGGAGAGAATACATTCGGATATTCACTTTTCCCAGGCTGTTTTATCCATGATGCCAGCACCAAAAATAAACTTCTCTTCATCAACAACGACAGCCCCAACTGCTACACTCCGTGCTGGCGATAAGTTTCCAGGCTACGAAAGCCACAGAAACCAATTAGCAAGGCAAGGGAGTGAGGATCTCTGGTTTGAGTTTTCTATTCGATTCCATCTTTTTGGAATCTGCCTGAGAATACCAAACTGATCCGATGTCCCGTGACCAAAAAAAAAAAAAAATTTTTTTTTTTTTTTGCAGTCAATCTTTCTATACACCATCAGAAGGCCGTAGCAGCTTTTAATTTTATTCAATTGCCTATGTACGGGTGGACGTTTCAACAGCATTTCAACACAAGGAACACACAACATTATCAAATGTTAGAGATATTAAGCCGTGAAGAAGTGCATGACAACATCTTGCAACTTTTCTTTAAAGCCAAAAAAATCTATTCTGTAGCCGTACAATTTCAAATATTGTCCCGTCTAGCTTGGTGTTGAAAATCTCTGTGATAATCAGCTTGCACCGTCTTGCTCCACTAGCTTCACTTGCTCCCACAGAAATGAAGGATTCGGCATATTTGTTAACATTATATAGTAATTGGACCATCTTTTGTTCAATGCTCTTAATGTTCCTAGAATAAAAACATTAAAAATGCACTAAAAAAAAAAAAAAACCACAGGAATACTCATTAAACACAAGCAATAGTTTTTAATTTAGAAAAAGAGTCTAATTGAAATTACATTTGTTATGCAGAGACTACCAATAATTACCTTGGCTTTAAATATGCAAACACGTAGATTCTTTTGGAATTGACAACTCTTTTCAAAAATGGCTACTAACTCCTTGAATTCAGTGATCCAGGCACTGGGCTGTGAAAGCAAGTGGTCCCCATGTATACCAGATGGCCT